>NW_027043833.1:0-25793 GCF_037102585.1 Saccharomycopsis crataegensis
ATCTATCAAACAGAATACCAGAGGCCATAGTTACCAAGGAGATTTGATACCTGAAGCATATAGCAGTCAACATTATCTTGCTTTTGCTGATGATATCACAGTTTTCCTCAAAGATAAAAGAGATTATTCCAAAACAATGAAATGTATTAGACTATTTGAAAAATTCAGTGGCAGCAAACTCAATGAAAAGAAATCCCAACTAATCATACCAACTGATAATTATCCATTTTTGACACCATTCCCATTTGAGATTGCTGATGAAAACTTTCAATTGACATATTTGGGGATAACTATTGGGCCATCAGTGACATTTTGGCCGGAAACATTGCAGCGTGACCTCTATATCAAGTACAAGTTATCAAACATGACCAGCTTGCTGATTCAATCAAAAATAGAAGCATTCAACACATATATTGCATCCAAGTTCTATTACAAAGAACTACACCAACCTTTGTTACCCAATCAGTTGAATCAAATTGACACATCGATTAAGTTATTGGTCAAGCAAGATACACCTATTTCTTTGGATACACTCAAGACACACAACAACAAAGGCGGTTTCTCAATGATTGATTTAAAGTCTCAACTCCAACACCGAAGAGCCAAAATTTTCCAGGATTTGTTTTTGGATAGTCACACTAAATATAACCAGATATTACGTTTCAAAATTCAATCAAGTATCAGCAACATCATTCAAAAAACATCACCAACAAAATCACCAAAGGAAGATTATATCAAAACTCATTATTGGTGGGTGGTATTACTTGAACTAGCGGATGACATTGAGAATACCAATGATTCAATTTCCTTAGAAGTTATGAATAGCAGCACATTCTCAGATGCTGAAAGGACAGCGTACTGGGATTTCAGAAAAGTTCTTGGTATAAAGAAACGTACAATCAGGTTGAAGCCAATGAAGATTGGAATTGAAGATTTGAAAAATTCAATTGAAAAAGGGATTCCTGAAAAATATCAACAACACATTCCAATTAGAATCAAGGATTTTGACCATACTAAAGGAAGTAAAAAACAACGGGAAAAACAAGATGTGAACAAGATGTCAAAAACACTCATGGACATTACTGGGGTGAATCAGAAACAAGTTGATAACTTTTGGCATAACCTCAAAAAATTCAACCAATATTTCCCGGGGAAATATCAAAATATTCACATCTTTCATTTGGGCATTGAAAATCACAATTACGTAAATAATCATTGTGACTATTGCAGCAAAAAATTAACCAGATATGATGAACCCCAATATGCCCCAAAGGAAATCCAATTTGAAATCATGAAGCACCATCTTATTGAATGTCCATTGGCCCAGAAACTTTGGAAAAAAACTGACTTGAATATCCCATTAACCTGGCAAACAATCATTACCCCTGCCACCAACATGAACGAAACCAGAACGATCGATAGATATCTAGGTTTCCAACGAAAATTATCAAGATTGAAATCCAAAAGGCATTTCAATTGTCATATGGCCGTTGATTCAATGATCTTCTTGCTTGAAGCAATATCTTTTAAGCGGAGAAGAAAAAATAGGTGGGGAAAAACAAGAAAATAAAATCAAAAAAAAAAACAAAAAACAACAATTAAAAACCTTAAAAACGCATAAAAAACATTTTTTTTTCTCCAATAATAGGGTTTTTCACCATTAATGGTTTTTCCCTTAACACTTTAATTTTCAAACTACATTAGATAGTTTATGAGATATATAGTTATATAATTAATTAATATATTGAATTTTGTCTTTAAAAAAAAAAATTTATTAAGCGGAGAAGAAAAAATAGGTGGGGAAAAACAAGAAAATAAAATCAAAAAAAAAAATAAAACAATTAAAAACCTTAAAAACGCATAAAAACATTTTTTCTCAATAATAGGGTTTTTCACCATTAATGGTTTTCCCTTAACACTTTAATTTTCAAACTACATTAAGTAGTTTATGAGATATATAGTTATATAATTAATTAATATATTGAATTTTGTCTTTAAAAAAAAAGCATCCAAAATTGCACCACATTAAAAAGAATTGGACTAACCAATCCACCACGGAAGAAAGTAGTCGCAGAATAGATCGTTTTTATATCAGTCAGTCCATGATCTCCGACAAAAACAGATTTCATATTCAAATGTCCCAACAAAACTATCTAAAGTCTTCTTCAACTCACGATTCTATTATTCTTGAAATCAACACTCAACCTCATGCAATGACTTACATCCCCCAACATAATATCATTAAAAATCATATTATTCAATGGCTTCTGAAGATCAAGTTTCCACCCACTGTGAACTCTACTTCAGACCTCATTTCCGAGATTCGCTTGAAGCTGAATTTTTTGACGATGGTACACAAGAAAATAACAGAAAATACTGATGAACCAAATTATTATGACCACATAAGAACTAGGTTCCACCAACACTCCAGACCGCGCCCAATCAAAGCCCTCAAAGCTTCAGATGGCGCTTTATTGACATCACAGCAAGACATGCTTCTAGAAGTAACCAATTACTATCAAAAACTCTACGATGGATCTCGTGGTTCAAAGAGCTCGGAAAATATAGAAAGGTTCATCAATGCCTCCTTGGGAGATCAGTTACCACTAACCAACACTGAATCCAACAACTTGAACAAACCAATCACCATGACAGAATTGGAATATGCCGTTACTGAATCCAATACTCAATCCGCCCCCGGGGTAGATGGTATACCATACGGCGTTTATAAGTCTCTCTTTCCTCAGATAAAACACATACTTCTAAAAGAATTTAACCAAATTCTTTCTTCAGGGGAAATTCCATTCAACTATCGAACCATAAAATTCACTCTCATACCAAAACCAAACAAAGATGTTCAAAAAGTGGAGAATTACAGGCCCATAGCATTAATCAACACAAATTTGAAACTCTTTTCCAGCATCATCAACGCCCGTTTGCTCCCGTTCTTGCAAAAAATTATCGGCCCAAATCAAGTTGGTTTCATACCTGAAAGATCCTCCTTCTCTAATATAACAATTTTCGGTGACTTGCTTTCCAGTTTAATATCCCCACAAGACAAGCCACATGTCAATCATTCTACTAACCACCGAATCATGCTTGCTGACTTTGAAAAGGCTTTTGACCAGATTTCCCATCTATACCTTAAAATATTACTTCGAAAACTCAATTTTGGAAAAATGACGGAAACTATTCACGCTATCCTTACCAAAGCCCTCGGAACCATTTGCCTAAATAACATTACAGGCCCTTCTTTCCCATTAAGAAACGGAACCCTTCAGGGCAACCCACTTTCACCAACAATTTTCGCGTTAGCCCTTGAACCTTTTCTAAGAGCCATCCAAAGATTAAATAAAGGATTCAGTTACAACCATAAGATCCAACCAAACATCATCCCCAGAGTCAAATACCTTGCCTATGCAGATGATGTTACCTTATTCTTGAGAGATCATAATGACTTCAAAAACACTATGAAGATAATTCAGGCGTTCGAACAAGTCAGTGGTTCTAAATTAAACAAAAGCAAATCCAGATTAATTGTTCCATGCGATCAAATACCATTCCAGTCCGACTTCCAAATAGATATTGCTGACAATAATTATGAAATCCAATATCTAGGCGTTAAAATTGGGAACTCGTGTCAAACCTGGCCTAATACTCTCCAAAAAGACATCAGCACCAAATATTACATGACCAACATGAGTTCACTACCAATATCAAGTCAAATAGTCGGATATAACACATATATCTTGTCTAAGCTATATTACCACGAGATTCATGCACCTATGCTTCCAGACCAAATAGATTTGCTAGAACAATCCATCAAAAACCAGGTGAACAAAAAACTGAAAATCTCCATGGACACTTTAAAAACAAGCCCATTGAAAGGAGGATATGGCATGGTGGATATCAAAAGCCAATTGAGCTACCGCAAGGCAAAAATCTTTCAACAACTCTTTCTCAAATCTTTAAACCCATATTGCCAGTTACTCCGATTCAAGCTCCAACTAGCAATAAACATGATCATCAAACAAAATCTATCCGAGGAAGAGCAGTCGATACAAGGATATATAAAAACCCAATACTGGTGGCGGTTAATATTAGGTGACCAGATCAATATCAAGAATAAGAGAGACAGCAGGTCCATACTCAACCAGGTTATAAATCTTCCAATGTTCACCACAGCGGAAAAATGTGCTTTTGTGGCTTGGTATAAATTATTGTCCAAACCAATATCTCAACAACAAACATTGAACCCAATGAATATCAAACACTCAGACCTTGCCAAGTCCATTCAAGACGGTATACCAACTATCTATCAAATGGAGATCCCAAAACTGGTCATGGAGTTTGAACACAAACAGGGAAGCAAGAAAAAAAGAGCCAGAATTGATAAACATAAATTATCCACCACTTTAACCAATATCCAAGAAGTCACCCAAACGAAACAAAACTCTTTCTGGAAGAGACTCCACAAATACCAACATAATAGCCCTGGTTACTTTGAAAACATACACATATTCCACTTAGGTGCTGAACAATTTTTTTACCAACATAGAAAATGTCACTATTGCGGGCTCGAAACCGTCTCTCAAGACCAACAACATGAATCACCAGAACTCCAAGTCAAGATCAAAATGACCCATTTCCTAATTCAATGCCCATTATCAACCGAGTTATGGTCAAGATTGAAAATCCCAATTCCATTAGCATGGAATAACTTAATCGCTCCCAATCATTCAGAATCAACAATCAAAAAGATCGACCGCTATCTATGCTATCAACGCAAACTCTCACGCCTAAGATATCATAACCAAATTGATTGGAACACATCAATTAACAACTTGATTTATATCATTACTACTGGGAGCTGAATAGTCGATCAAAACAAAAAAGAAAAAAAAAATTAACAAAAACAATAACAAAAAAAACATTTTATTTAAATACTAATAATTATCACTAAAGGGTTTTTCACCATATGATATGGTTTTCCCTAACATATATAATGAGCATTAGCTTATAAGATTTTACATAGATATATATAATTATATATTTATTAATAAATCGAACTTTGAAGGAAAAAAAAAAGAAAAAAAAAGAAAAACTCAAACACATGTTGAAAAAAGTGAAAGTGCCTGAACTTGATAAAATGACGGAATATTATCAACATATTAACCAAGTTTTCCACCAATATCAAGAACAACGCCCAATAAAACAGCTAAAAGATGTAGAAGGGACACTAGTTCAATCTCATGAAGAGATAATGAAAATAGCAACTGAATATTATATGGACTTGTTTGATGGAACCAGAGGAACAAAGGACACAAAAAAAATACATAAATATCTTCAGGACGTGATTCCAACCCAAGGAATATCTCCTGAAGAGAAGAGAAAAATGGATTCCTTCATAACAATGGAAGAACTCAAACTGGCAATTGATTCGGCAAATTTGAAGTCCACACCGGGCATAGATGGAATCCCATACAAATTTTATAAGGAATTATTTCCCCAAATCAAACACATCCTTCTTCAAGAATTTAACCACATTCTAACTGAAGGAAATTTACCATTCCACTACCGAACTATACTCTTTAACATCATACCAAAGCCTGGAAAGTCAAAAGAAAACATTGGAAACTATAGGCCGATAGCCCTTATCAACACTAATCTTCGATTATTATCCACAATAATTAATAATAGGTTGTTGAAGCACTTGCCCGATATCATAGGGGAAGATCAAGCTGGTTTTATTCCAGGCCGGTCATCGTTCTCCAACATCACCATTTTCAGAGAAATGTTAGATAGTCTAATTCATCCAAAAGATAAAACGCATATAATACCAAATCCACGAAAGCTGATACTAATTGTGGATTTGGAGAAAGCGTTCGATAGGATATCTCACGAATATATGGAACAACTAGTGTCCCATTTAAATTTTGGAAAAAAATTAGCCAAGTTAATCATCAACATCCTCAAGCAGACAACGGGATCCTTATACATCAACAACATGACCGGCCCATTATTCAATTTAAAAAATGGTACCCTCCAAGGTAATCCGTTTTCCCCTTCATTATTTGCATTAGCAGTAGAACCTTTACTACGATCTATCAAACAGAATACCAGAGGCCATAGTTACCAAGGAGATTTGATACCTGAAGCATATAGCAGTCAACATTATCTTGCTTTTGCTGATGATATCACAGTTTTCTTCAAAGATAAAAGAGATTATTCCAAAACAATGAAATGTATTAGACTATTTGAAAAATTCAGTGGCAGCAAACTCAATGAAAAGAAATCCCAACTAATCATACCAACTGATACCTATCCATTTTTGACACCATTCCCATTTGAGATTGCTGATGAAAACTTTCAATTGACATATTTGGGGATAACTATTGGACCATCAGTGACATTTTGGCCGGAAACATTGCAGTGTGACCTTCATATCAAGTACAAGTTATCAAACATGACCAGCTTGCTGATTCAATCAAAAATAGAAGCATTCAACACATATATTGCATCCAAGTTCTATTACAAAGAACTACACCAACCTTTGTTACCCAATCAGTTGAATCAAATTGACACATCGATTAAGTTATTGGTCAAGCAAGATACACCTATTTCTTTGGATACACTCAAGACACACAACAACAAAGGCGGTTTCTCAATGATTGATTTAAAGTCTCAACTCCAACACCGAAGAGCCAAAATTTTCCAGGATTTGTTTTTGGATAGTCACACTAAATATAACCAGATATTACGTTTCAAAATTCAATCAAGTATCAGCAACATCATTCAAAAAACATCACCAACAAAATCACCAAAGGAAGATTATATCAAAACTCATTATTGGTGGGTGGTATTACTTGAACTAGCGGATGACATTGAGAATACCAATGATTCAATTTCCTTAGAAGTTATGAATAGCAGCACATTCTCAGATGCTGAAAGGACAGCGTACTGGGATTTCAGAAAAGTTCTTGGTATAAAGAAACGTACAATCAGGTTGAAGCCAATGAAGATTGGAATTGAAGATTTGAAAAATTCAATTGAAAAAGGGATTCCTGAAAAATATCAACAACACATTCCAATTAGAATCAAGGATTTTGACCATACTAAAGGAAGTAAAAAACAACGGGAAAAACAAGATGTGAACAAGATGTCAAAAACACTCATGGACATTACTGGGGTGAATCAGAAACAAGTTGATAACTTTTGGCATAACCTCAAAAAATTCAACCAATATTTCCCGGGGAAATATCAAAATATTCACATCTTTCATTTGGGCATTGAAAATCACAATTACGTAAATAATCATTGTGACTATTGCAGCAAAAAATTAACCAGATATGATGAACCCCAATATGCCCCAAAGGAAATCCAATTTGAAATCATGAAGCACCATCTTATTGAATGTCCATTGGCCCAGAAACTTTGGAAAAAAATTGACTTGAATATCCCATTAACCTGGCAAACAATCATTACCCCTGCCACCAACATGAACGAAACCAGAACGATCGATAGATATCTAGGTTTCCAACGAAAATTATCAAGATTGAAATCCAAAAGGCATTTCAATTGTCATATGGCCGTTGATTCAATGATCTTCTTGCTTGAAAGCAATATCTTTTAAGCGGAGAAGAAAAAATAGGTGGGGAAAAACAAGAAAATAAAATCAAAAAAAAACAAAAAACAACAATTAAAAACCTTAAAAACGCATAAAAACATTTTTTCACAATAATAGGGTTTTTCACCATTAATGGTTTTCCCTTAACACTTTAATTTTCAAACTACATTAGGTAGTTTATGAGATATATAGTTATATAATTAATTAATATATTGAATTTTGTCTTTAAAAAAAAAAAAACCTCTGTCTTTAAAAAAAAAAAAAAATCCTCCTCCCTGGCTAAAAAAAAAAATAGTGACAGGTTGCTACAAGTCAGAAACATTGCATTTTCCAACCCAAACTCCCGGGTTACCAAAAATATTGGGAGAAAACGGACACCAAATAAGTCGCCATAGCTGCGCATAATTGATCATAATAACCGTACATAAAAAGTGCGATGACCTATATAGCTCTTAGTAGTTAAATATAGGGACTTTATAAAAAAAAAAAAAAGGTGTTTAATTATCACTAAAGGGTTTTTCACCATATGATATGGTTTTCCCTAACATATATAATGAGCATTAGCTCATAAGATTTTACATAGATATATATAATTATATATTTATTAATATATCGAACTTTGAAGGAAAAAAAAAAAAGGTGTGGTAAAAAATTGGTGCCTAGTTTCCCAGTTAATAGTATTGTTGAGTTGGCAGTCCAAAGTTATGTGGTTAGTCATTGTTCATGGAACCTTCTAGAACTTATGGAACCTTCTAGAACTCATGGAACCTTCTAGAACTTATGGAACCTTCTAGAATTCCATGGAACATTCTAGAGCTTATGGAACCTTCTAGAACCCATTGAGATTAATATAAATATGGGCCATGCCCCCCATAGTCTGAGTTTGTCCTTTATATAATTTAGATAGTTAACAAGTAAAACAAGTATAACAAGGGAATAAATATTATTGAATATTATTGTTATCAATGTCTTTTGTAACTAGAGTTACAAAACTACAACAAAGACGGTTTATTTACCATGGCTGAGCAATATATAATCTGCATGTGATTATGACTCAGCCTAATAATTAGTCATTGTGCATATGATTAATCATATAGAATGTTCTAGATGGATGTATGATTACAAATCATATATATTGGTCTTATTATAAATATGGGGTCTCTCCCCATAGTTTAAGTTTATATTTTGTTATTTAAATAGTTAGTTAGTTAAGAAGAATAAGAATAATAACAAGGATGGTTTGATAGTATTTGTTATTGGTAATGACTACTGTAACTAGGGTTACAAAACTTCAACACTGGGTGAGATTAAATTTCTTGCAGAGGGCGGCAATCTTACCACTAGACTTGCGAGGATATGAGTTTCCCCGAGAACTTGGTACTGATTGCAAAGCATCCAATTCCATTGGCATCGGACCACCTCTATCCATAGGCGAAAACGTAGACGGCATAGGGATAGTCAGAGTATGGATGGTTCTTTCAGTAAGATCATTAATACTAAGTGCATGAGAAATCACATCATCTAATTTCTCATAAATGCGTCCTGCATCTGCAATGTGCTTCTGCAAACGCGGGTCCAAGGAATCGATAAAACGATTAATTTTTGAACGTTCTGACCAATCTGGAATGTACACAACATTCGCTTGAAACTCAGCAACGTGGGACAGAAGCGCTTTTCCTTTTTGCGCAATTGTCCACAATGTTCTTTCCAAAATGTCAACCATATCAACTCTAGAAAAGTGCGCAAGCACTTGAGCCTTAAAGGCTCTATAAGAGATATCTGACGGCAAGGAGTCAGAAAAAGAAGAAAAACTTCTAAAAGTATCTTGAGCCACGTTTCTCACGATAAAACTCATCTTATACTTGTCATTCCAATTAAGTGGCATCTGGTGTTCTGCATACTGGAAGAAGTCATGCAATGCCATGGGAGTGCGGGCAAGCATCCCTGTACTAAACGGCTTTCCGTTAAACTTGACCTCCATAGGGTCTAACACGCGACCGGCCTTCTCTTTACCGTGAAGCATTTCAACGAGCTCCATGAGCAACAGACGATTAGAATCGTCCAACGGTCCACCCGGCATACTCATCTCGTTTTCTTCGCCTGAATAATTATCTTCTTCGTCTGAGCTAGGGCTTAAACCAAATACAGTCATACACTAGGATAACCAAGCTATGCTATTAAACGACAACAGAAGTTTATAATCAGTGGAGTCTGTAAAACTAAAAACCTAGTGGTGCTACCAATTGTTATATTACGATGCGACTATACTAGATGTAGTTAGTCACGGGTTAGGATTGATTTAGTATTACTCTCTGAAGAACCAGAGATCATATATATTGAAAACTTTTCATAATCGACGACTATAATTATATACTAATGGTTATGAGCTTATGGTTATGAGCACGTGTGTCGTTGCCTATAACCAGCCGCTCAAACCATACTACAACATAAGACATAGAGATGTGGTGGCTCAATGGTAGAGCTTTCGACTCCAGCTTTGGAATAATCTTACAGCTTATTCGTGTTATCGAAGGGTTGCAGGTTCAATTCCTGTCCATGTCAATCTCTATTATTGTTAGCGTGGATGGTTTAGTGGTAAAATTCAACTTTGCCATAGTTGAGCCCCGGGTTCGATTCCCGGTCTACGCAAATTTTTTGGTAGCCACATCAAAGAACCGAAAATCATGACGTTATAAAAAATGTACATCGATCGAGGATTTTTTGAGATGGTACTTTTCCAGGAAGTGTCCACAATAGTTCCTACAGTGTTGCTAAGCATAACACCATTACCTCTAACCCATAATTGACTCCATTAGAAAAAAGTGGCAAATTTGGCATGGGCTATGCGCGTTCATGCCGTGTTAGTGGGGGAATTTGTATAGGAAAAATCAAAATCGCTCCAGCTGCTGAGTGCCTTCCCATAGAAACTCTTCAGAGAAAAATTAAAATCCAGAAAAATCTGTGAGAGGCACCCCCAAATAATGCATGAAGGAGGAGAATTTTATACCATGATGCGGGATCAAAGGCAAAGTGCTGGCTGGCCCTTTGTTCCATGTTGTTGGCTAGATGGTGAAGTGGATGTACCATTCTACACCGCATATTAACTGCAAAGTTCAAGCATATACTCATAAGTAAATTTATTCTGGTGTATTGTTAGAATTCTACAGGTCTGCAAAGTACTTCAATATATATAAAGACGAAACAAACGAATCACCTATAATAACAAACACTTTGGGTAATAAAGTTAAATATAAGGTCAAACAGCACGACACCTAATATCAGGCTAGAACAGTTGTTCATTGACCATTGTGTTAGGACATACCACTCTGGTGGTGCTGATCATTGCTATGTAAGAGCATATGCAATAATATATCCTGGTAGCTTGTGAGAAAACTGATCTAGTAATCCCATGAATGCATATTGTTGAAGAAAAACGCCGGACACCTATGTACAATAATTACCGCTTCTGGTGAAAGTGCGCTCTGGTGACACTTTTCCGAGATCCTACAATCAAGGGGTCTGTAAGTCATATACTAGGAACCAGATCATTAGATCTCTACTAATAAATATTATAGTCGTTGCTATCAAGATTATATTTACAGCCATTATTGGTTTAAGGTTGCTAGGTGTCGTGCTGTTTGTCCTTACTACTGACCTTATATTTAACTTTATTATCTAAAGTGTTTGTCATTATACGTGAGTGCGTTTGTTCCGTCTTTATATATTAAAGTACTTTGTAGACCTGTAGAATTCTAACACCCATCACTAGGAGCTTCATGAACTGAGATGGAGGTCTTTGTTGAGGGGTTTTGGCACTATATCTCAAATACTAAGTATTTTCAATGTAGTGACCATCAGAATTCTGGGGGGATAATAAAGATAAAAATAATAAAAATCAATAGATTGATTAGATCCAAGTAAAAAATAATTCAAATAATCAAATAGACCAAATGATTCAAATAAGTCAAAATAACCAAGTAAACCAAATAAATCAAATAAGAACCAGTACCATGGGTCTGTCTTAAGTGTCACCACACACTTTTTAAGTCCAGACACATATCCTGATTCCATAAATCAATATACCAACTGAACACTTTAACTCACATTCCATTTCTTTGCCTCAATTATTAGTGAGAGATAATAATGTGAAGCCTTTGTGGAATGTTGTCAAATTTAAAGTCAAAATCAAAATCAAAATCAAAATCAAAATCAACAAAATCAAATAGACCAGTGCTATGGTTTTATCTCAGATGGCACCACACATCTTTGATTTCCATAACACAAACCCATAAATCAAATTAAGAAAAATCAATAAAATAGTAATAGTAAGTTAATAAAATCCAAGTAAAAAATGAACCAAATACTTGTTGTAGTTTTGTAACTCTAGTTACAAAAGACATTGATAACACTAATATTCAATAATATTTATTCCCTTGTTATACTTGTTTTACTTGTTAACTATCTAAATTATATAAAGGACAAACTCAGACTATGGGGGCATGGCCCATATTTATATTAATCTCAATGGGTTCTAGAAGGTTCCATAAGCTCTAGAATGTTCCATGGAATTATAGAAGGTTCCATAAGTTCTAGAAGGTTCCCTGAGTTCTAGAAGGTTCCCTGAGTTCTAGAAGGTTCCATGAGTTCTAGAAGGTTCCATGAGCTCTAGAAGGTTCCATGAACAATGACTAACCACATAACTTTGGATTGCCAACTCAACATCACTTGCAACATCCTCTAAGTCTGGATCACTTATAACAGGGCCTGGTGCAACGCCACCAGCAAAACCCATACCACCAGAGCTGTTTACCTTAGCAATCTCGGTATCCACATCAGTGACTCGCTTCACATCCTGATAGTAATATCTTGACTCATCAAATCTGACCTGAGTCGCCACAATAATCTTGTTGGCAGCAGGATCAAAAATTCTGTACGCACAGTGATCTCTATCATACCCGAGCATCACTCCAACCTTGGCGGTAGCATCAAATTTTCCATTTCTCAAACTGTTTGGTATAACCACATATGCAAGGGAACCAAAGCAGCGAAGATGGTCAAGGCCCGGCTTGTATCCATACCAACGACCATATGGTGTGTGGAAATTAATAACGCGGGATGGCGTCCTGTTAATCAAATAAACAGCCGTGCGGACACCTTCAGACCAAAACTGAACCGGCATAGAAGCCCCAATAATTAAAGACCTAGTTTTGTCTTGAATTGTCCGATGCATTCTTTCAGCAACACCATTTTGATAACTATGGTGTGGCACAGTCAACTCATGGGCAATACCTTTGCTTCTCATGAAATCATGCAACTTTCCTGTAACAAATTCACCACCATTATCAGTGCGGATAGTTCCCACGGTAAACTCTTTTCCCTGAGACTTGAACATTGTTTCGGTGTATGTAATAAACTCAATAATCCTGTCAGCACACTCTGACTTGTTCTTCAAACACTTAATCTCCACAAACTTGGAATACCCGTCGACAATAGTGAGAAAATATTTGCTCGAATCAATAGACCCATAATTGATTGGGCCACACACGTCCATATGCAACAATTGTAAAGGCTGTTGTGGTTTAGCACCCTTCCCGCTCTTTGGTCTTCTGGTAACCCCTTTACTTGTCAAGCAGCTTTCACATAACTGCACAGAATCTTCACTGTAAAGTTTACCTTTCACCAAATGAAACATCAGATTGAACTTGTTCATAATATTCATACTGGGATGGCCTAATCTCTGGTGCCACAACCCGCTCTTATCAACACTGTTAAATGCCACACCATCGACACTGGTGTGCAAAGCATAAAGATCACTCATAACTGGATCTTTAACAGCAACCACTTTCTTTTCAGGGTACATTTTCACCTTGTTTCCTTCAAATAATAATCTTGCACCATTCAGAGTAGCCTTGGAAACAGAAATCAAATTGGCCTTTGACCCTGGAACATAATAAGCATCCTTGATTTCGATACTGGTGTTATCACGTAACTTAAACACCGCAGACCCGATACCTTGAACCTCGAGAGAACTACCATCAATACCTGAGATCTCACCAGAAAAAGGACCAATGGTTTTAAACATCTTTCTGTCATTCAAAATATGTTGCGAGGCACCAGAGTCAAAGTACACTCTGGAGGCCCTACCATGCATTCCCATAAATGCATACCAAGATGGTGATGGATTCTTCAGATCACCACCCATTCTCTCCTTTCTAGGAGCCTTGCAATCCTTCTTGAAATGACCGGGTTTTCCACAATTGAAGCACTTGTACTGTTTCTTAAAAGCAAACACAGGTTCCAAACCCTCAACACTGGTGGAACCAACCGATTTATCTCCAATGATTTCTCTTGTCAAATCTTGGACAAGCCCAATATCAACATTTCCAATAGTCCTGCCATTTCTAGACTCATACGCAGTCATGACTTCCCTGGAAAGAGTTGCATTAAACCCGGCTTTCTGACCCAAGCTCAAAAACAACGCACACAACACAGTGTTTCCGTCTAATTTGCCAACAGTATTCTTGAAATGATTGAAGGCATCAATGAAATTCTCAACGTTTCCGTTGCTAGATTTCAACCACTTAGCGTCAATTAAATCTGAGATAATACCAACAGCATTTGTAACAGTCAATGTACCATAAGCATCCTTGAGAAACATAAACAAGTTTCTACCAGTACCATCAAATTCGGAAGCCTTAGTCAAAGCAGCGCCTGAGATGCTGTTGAAAATGGCTGTTGAAATAATCTCATCCATAGTAGCAATCAATTGGGCAACTTCATTAGCAGTTTCCAGCCCGTCGGTTCCGGTTTCCCCATTGATCAAGTAAGCATGTAAACCAAGACCTTTCATCTTCATCTTAACACTGATCAAAGTAAACCAATCATAAAAGTTCCCGGAACCCTTCAACTTCTCATCAGCAGCGAACGAAGTGAGAGCATTTGAACTCATAACCTGTTGTAGTTTTGTAACTCTAGTTACAAAAGACATTGATAACAATAATATTCAATAATATTTATTCCCTTGTTATACTTGTTATACTTGTTTTACTTGTTAACTATCTAAATTATATAAAGGACAAACTCAGACTATGGGGGGTATGGCCCATATTTATATTAATCTCAATGGGTTCTAGAAGGTTCCATAAGCTCTAGAATGTTCCATAAGTTCTAGAAGGTTCCATGAGTTCTAGAAGGTTCCATAAGTTCTAGAAGGTTCCATGAGCTCTAGAAGGTTCCATGAACAATGACTAACCACATAACTTTGGATTGCCAACTCAACATGATGATGGGTTTCTACCATCTCCAATCAACTTTTGTGCCTTTGGTGATTTGCAGTCTCTTTTAAAATGACCAGGCTTTCCACAATTGAAACATCTATATTGTTTCTTAACTGCAAACACCGGCTCAGTGTTATCAACATTAGCAGACCCAATAGATTTATCTCCAATAATCTCTCTTGTTAAATCTTGAACAAGACCGAGATCAACATTACCAACAGTTCTGCCGTTTCTAGATTTATACGCAGTCATGACTTCTCTAGAAAGGCTGTTACCAAATCCAGCCTTTTGACCTAAGCCCAAAAATAACGCACAAAGGACCGTGGTTCCGTCCATCTTACCAACCGTGTTTTTAAAATGATTAAAAGCATCAATAAAGTGTTCCACTTTTCCTTCTTTAGTTTTCAACCATTTGTTGTCCATTAAATCACAAATAATACCCACAGCATTGGTAACAGTCAAAGTACCATAGGCCTCCTTGAGAAACATAAACAAGTTTCTGCCGGTACCATCGAATTCCGAGGCCTTAGTCAAAGCAGCGCCAGTGATACTGTTAAAGACAACTGTAGAGATAATTTCATCCATAGTAGCAACCAATTGAGCAACTTCGTTTGAGTCTTCCAGACCGTCAGTTCCGGTCTCTCCATTGATCAAATAAGCATATAACCCAAGACCTTTCATCTTCATCTTGACACTGATCAATGTGAACCAATCATAGAAGTTTGATGAACCTTTCAACTTTTCATCAGCAGCAAACGAAGTAAGAGCATTTGAACTCATAACCTGTTGAAGTTTTGTAACCCTAGTTACAGTAGTCATTACCAATAACAAATACTATCAAACTATCCTTGTTATTATTCTTATTCTTCTTAACTAACTAACTATTTAAATAACAAAATATAAACTCAAACTATGGGGAGAGGCCCCATATTTATAATAAGACCAATATATATGATTTGTAATCATACATCCATCTAGAACATTCTAGATGATTAATCATATGCACAATGACTAATTATTAGGCTGAGTCATAATCACATGCAGATTATATATTGCTCAGCCATGGTAAATAAACCGTCTTATCCGAGACTCGAACCCAGGATCTATTCAACACATTGATACCCGTGTTAACCGTTGAGCCATCTGTACAAAACCCAATATATGACTTTGGATTGTCAACTCAACAGGATATCTCACGAATATATGGAACAACTATTGTCCCATTTAAATTTTGGAAAAAAATTAGCCAAGTTAATCATCAACATCCTCAAGCAGACAACGGGATCCTTATACATCAACAACATGACCGGCCAATTATTCAATTTAAAAAATGGTACCCTCCAAGGTAATCCGTTTTCCCCTTCATTATTTGCATTAGCAGTAGAACCTTTACTACGATCTATCAAACAGAATACCAGAGGCCATAGTTACCAAGGAGATTTGATACCTGAAGCATATAGCAGTCAACATTATCTTGCTTTTGCTGATGATATCACAGTTTTCCTCAAAGATAAAAGAGATTATTCCAAAACAATGAAATGTATTAGACTATTTGAAAAATTCAGTGGCAGCAAACTCAATGAAAAGAAATCCCAACTAATCATACCAACTGATACTTATCCATTTTTGACACCATTCCCATTTGAGATTGCTGATGAAAACTTTCAATTGACATATTTGGGGATAACTATTGGGCCATCAGTGACATTTTGGCCGGAAACATTGCAGCGTGACCTCTATATCAAGTACAAGTTATCAAACATGACCAGCTTGCTGATTCAATCAAAAATAGAAGCATTCAACACATATATTGCATCCAAGTTCTATTACAAAGAACTACACCAACCTTTGTTACCCAATCAGTTGAATCAAATTGACACATCGATTAAGTTATTGGTCAAGCAAGATACACCTATTTCTTTGGATACACTCAAGACACACAACAACAAAGGCGGTTTCTCAATGATTGATTTAAAGTCTCAACTCCAACACCGAAGAGCCAAAATTTTCCAGGATTTGTTTTTGGATAGTCACACTAAATATAACCAGATATTACGTTTCAAAATTCAATCAAGTATCAACAACATCATTCAAAAAACATCACCAACAAAATCACCAAAGGATGACTATATCAAAACTCATTATTGGTGGGTGGTATTACTTGAACTAGCGGATGACATTGAGAATACCAATGATTCAATTTCCTTAGAAGTTATGAATAGCAGCACATTCTCAGATGCTGAAAGGACAGCGTACTGGGATTTCAGAAAAGTTCTTGGTATAAAGAAACGTACAATCAGGTTGAAGCCAATGAAGATTGGAATTGAAGATTTGAAAAATTCAATTGAAAAAGGGATTCCTGAAAAATATCAACACATTCCAATTAGAATTAAGGATTTTGACCATACTAAAGGAAGTAAAAAACAACGGGAAAAACAAGATGTGAACAAGATGTCAAAAACACTCATGGATATTACTGGGGTGAATCAGAAACAAGTTGATAACTTTTGGCATAACCTCAAAAAATTCAACCAACATTTCCCGGGGAAATATCAAAATATTCACATCTTTCATTTGGGCATTGAAAATCACAATTATGTAAATAATCATTGTGACTATTGCAGCAAAAAATTAACCAGATATGATGAACCCCAATACGCCCCAAAGGAAATCCAATTTGAAATCATGAAGCACCATCTTATTGAATGTCCATTGGCCCAGAAACTTTGGAAAAAAATTGACTTGAATATCCCATTAACCTGGCAAACAATCATTACCCCTGCCACCAACATGAACGAAACCAGAACGATCGATAGATATCTAGGTTTCCAACGAAAATTATCAAGATTGAAATCCAAAAGGCATTTCAATTGTCATATGGCCGTTGATTCAATGATCTTCTTGCTTGAAAGCAATATCTTTTAAGCGGAGAAGAAGAAATAGGTGGGGAAAAACAAGAAAATAAAATCAAAAAAAAAACAACAATTAAAAACCTTAAAAACGCATAAAAACATTTTTTCACAATAATAGGGTTTTTCACCATTAATGGTTTTCCCTTAACACTTTAATTTTCAAACTACATTAGATAGTTTATGAGATATATAGTTATATAATTAATTAATATATTGAATTTTGTCTTTAAAAAAAAAAAAAAAATGCAAGCCGTGCATTTCATGCCGGTCTTTCTAATAGGTAAGTAAAATACTATAACTTTCTCACAACCTCACACTCCTTGCTTTAAGAATTAATCACATCACCGGTAAAAAACTCAACAATCAAGATTATTAAGGAAAAAAGGTGCAATGTGAAAATATGAGATGAAGTCACTAGTGAATTACCCATCACTAGGAGCTTCATGAACTGAGATGGAGGTCTTTGTTGAGGGGTTTTGGCACTATATCTCAAATACTAAGTATTTTCAATGTAGTGACCATCAGAATTCTGGGGGATAATAAAAATAAAAATAATAAAAATAAAAATAAAAATAAAAATAATAAAAATCAATAGAATAATTAAATCCAAGTAAAAAAATAATTCAAATAATCAAATAGACCAAATAATTCAAATAAGTCAAAATAATCAAGTAAACCAAATAAACCAAATAAACCAAATAAACCAAATAAACCAAATAAACCAAATGAACCAAATAAATCAAATAAACCAAATAAATCAAATAAATCAAATAAGAACCAGTACCATGGGTCTGTCTTAAGTGTCACCACACACTTTTTAAGTCCAGACACATATCCTGATTCCATAAATCAATGTACCAACTGAACACTCTAACTGACATTCCATTTCTTTGCCTCAATTATTAGTGAGAGATAATAATGTGAAGCCTTTGTGGAATGTTGTCAAAATCAAAATCGACAAAATCAAATAGACCAGTGCTATGGTTTTATCTCAGATGGCACCACACATCTTTGATTTCCATAACACAAGCCCATGAATCAAACTAAGAAAAATCATTAAAATAATAATAGTAAATTAATAAAAACCAAGTAAAAAATAAACCAAATACTATTAACTGGGAAACTAGGCACCAATTTTTTTTTTTTTTTTTTTTTTTTTTTAATCAACCTCCTTCATTGCCACCACTTCATTCAAATAAGTTATCCACATTTTGAGTTGTTCCCTACTTCTTTGTATTCTTTTTTTTTCCAAGAATATATATTCAGCGATATTCCGCTGACTCTCAATATTGTGCTTTTGACGTGAAGTTGCTAATTCCGGGCAGTGAAGATAGTGGTCTGAGGTTTTTTCCACTTGACAATGCTGGCATAGATTTGGATCCTTTTGGTATTCAGACTTCATTCTCATCTTTAGCAATTCTCTAATTTCTTTGGTACCCATTGATTCCCAGATGGAATGCATTGCTATTTTGCTGTTCTTAAGTTCAAACTGAAAAGCTGATGTTTTTTCAAGGTAGCATTGAAGCTGTTCCGATCTTTGTCCAGATATACTATGGAGGTGATTGAATAAAGTGTCATTGAGGTGATGTACCATTCTCTGCTCCGATATTTTCTTGCTCCGGTGGTATTTGATTTCCTGTTTTCTCTTGATCAAATAGTATTTGTTACTCCAGGTTTCCTTTTTAGCCAATTTTCTCTTCTGAATTCGAATCTTATGGTTCTTGGTAATGTCTGCTAATGTGGTTTCCCTATAATCATTCTTCCCTGCCATAATAAGCTTGAGAATTGGGTTAGTGAGCGGCAATTTGTGGTTTATTCTATCGGTGTACCAAGAACCCTTTAGATCCAATCTGTTTTGGATTGGTAACATACCAAGTTCTTTATGAATTGCAGTGGTTGAGGTCCTGGAGGATACACCAAGGGTTCGTTTGATGAATTTATTTTGAACGCGTTGGATACCGTCGATCGTTTGAAAATGTTTTTTTTTTTTAAAGACAAAATTCAATATATTAATTAATTATATAACTATATATCTCATAAACTACTTAATGTAGTTTGAAAATTAAAGTGTTAAGGGAAAACTATTAATGGTGAAAAACCCTATTATTGTGAAAAAATGTTTTTATGCGTTTTTAAGGTTTTTAATTGTTGTTTTTTTTTTGATTTTATTTTCTTGTTTTTCCCCACCTATTTCTTCTTCTCCGCTTAAAAGATATTGCTTTCAAGCAAGAAGATCATTGAATCAACGGCCATATGACAATTGAAATGCCTTTTGGATTTCAATCTTGATAATTTTCGTTGGAAACCTAGATATCTATCGATCGTTCTGGTTTCGTTCATGTTTGTGGCAGGGGTAATGATTGTTTGCCAGGTTAATGGGATATTCAAGTCAATTTTTTTCCAAAGTTTCTGGGCCAATGGACATTCAATAAGATGGTGCTTCATGATTTCAAATTGGATTTCCTTTGGGGCGTATTGGGGTTCATCATATCTGGTTAATTTTTTGCTGCAATAGTCACAATGATTATTTACATAATTGTGATTTTCAATGCCCAAATGAAAGATGTGAATATTTTGATATTTCCCCGGGAAATGTTGGTTGAATTTTTTGAGGTTATGCCAAAAGTTATCAACTTGTTTCTGATTCACCCCAGTAATATCCATGAGTGTTTTTGACATCTTGTTCACATCTTGTTTTTCCCGTTGTTTTTTACTTCCTTTAGTATGGTCAAAATCCTTAATTCTAATTGGAATGTGTTGTTGATATTTTTCAGGAATCCCTTTTTCAGGAATCCCTTTTTCAATTGAATTTTTTAAATCTTCAATCCCAATCTTCATTGGCTTCAACCTGATTGTACGTTTCTTTATACCAAGTAACCAGGACACAACCTAACCATGATCGGCATTACCTCATCGAGGTATCACCTTATGTTCCACCCCTTATCTTTTAGTCCTTTATTCTGGAAAGGGGTCCAACACCCCATTATTAGTTTTAATCATTTTATTTATATAAGGATTCAACATTCCTTTAGTTTAGACCTTTATTTAGTTTAGGAAGGACAAGTCTCTTTGGATATAAAATACTGCCTGTAATCTCCACTTGATTCCAGAATCTAGTGTGCCCTTGCACACTGATTGTAACATTTGGTAGCACCACTAGGTTTAAGGACACCTCATTCTTGGTGCCCCGCGAAGCCTAGTTGGTTAACTCGGGATCTTAAGTGGAGTATGGCAGAAGAGCTTCCGGTGAATTATTGAAGTCGACGTGTGCTATCACAAGTTGACATGGAGTTATTGCTACGTTTCACCGTGGGGTTAGTTGCTTACTCGACCGAATAATGGAAGTTTTACGAACTATCAATGTTGCACAAACATGCTAAACGGGACAAAGCAATACTCTTCCGAGAATAGTCGTTCTGTGAATGGTCAGAAATAATAAGGTTTATTTATGAAACGACCTGAAGAGCGAACTAGGAGAACCCTTGAGTGGGCCATCATGTTCGGAATGTCCAAGGTGTCGTGAAAGTGATGTGCTGGAATCCGTCATAAGGTTCAGGAGCTGACAATACCAAACCAGAGACAGGCGCACGGTTGCAGTGGAATTGGTGTATAATGCTGTTCCTGGAGAAGACGTGGGTACGGTTTCGAAGAGATCAAGCTTAAGCTTGGCTGCATTATGCTAGCGAAAGTCATGGAAGCGAAGCTACGTGTCATCTCAGTGCAACTGAGTTGAACAATCTGTCACTCACCCTGTTCTCACCACGGCATAATGGATGTACCCACCGTTGTGTTATATGAAGTATCTTTCCGACCATGACTATCTTACTTTGCTAGGTCGGATGCGATAATGTGAATATGATTACAGTTACCTCATATACCTGCAGGACTCTGTCTTGGTTACTTCGTCAGAAAAGACGTCATATGTGTTTGTCTTGATTGTGTTTGTCTTGATTGTGTTTGTCTTGATTGTGTTGAGATTTAACACCACGCCAGGTGACGCGAATTCCCTGTCTGCTTTACATCGTTATAAGTGAACGATGAAATTATTTTTGTTTGTGACTGCTGTCACCCCAGGCGCTTTGGAAGCCCTGTCTGTTTTACGTCGTCATAAGAGAACGACGTAACTATCTTTGTTTTGTGACGGTTGTCACCCCAGGTGCTGTGGATGCCCTGCTACATTACATCGTTATATGAGAACGTTGTAACTTTTGTTTTGACTTGTCACATGAGGAGCTTTGGTGGCCTTGTGTATTTTAACGGGCAAAAAGAGAACCATTATCTGCCTACTTCGTGACTGGATTTTGTTACCTCAGGTGCCACGGTGGCCCTGCATATTTCACACCGTTGACGAAAACGAGTGTTTGGTTTTATGATCGATTAGGATCACGTTATAGGTGTCATGATGACCCTGCTTATGGAGTGGTTGAGATCGGAACAAATAGCCACTAACCACTCCCACAAGACGACGATGTGTTGTTTTGTTTATATTGTTTATTTTTGATGTTTATTTTTGTTTTGCTTATTGTTAAGCCACATTTCTGAGTCAGGATCAAGAGCCGACTAGTTATGTTTGGGAAGGATTTTATTCCTCCCCTATAAAATATTGGTGATTATTGAGGAGCCTAGGTCAAGAACCATATAGTTAGAAAAGGTTACGATCTCAGAATCCTTACGCCGAAGATTGGTTTGTTTGGTGGTATAGTCATTATTTGTTAATTCCGGTATTCTAGTGCTGGAACGGAATTAGTATATGGGTGACAACGGAATTGGGAGATAGAAGTCCCAAAGTTGTATCGGTTACGGAAAGCTGGTAACTATGGAGCGATGAGATAATAGCATCGCTTAGAGATTGTTGAATTGAAATTATAGTAGTCACTAAAAGGTGATACGAAGCGATGACGTGGAAAGTCGCTATTTGATTTTGGATCGAAGGAATGATCCTTACAGATGTATGGAAGATTGGAGAAAGGAAACTTTTACGATGACCAAGGCAACTGGTGCCGAAGCTAGAGACGTTTAATAAATTGTGTTGTTCATGTTGCAAAGGAAGGTTCTGTCATATTGACAGTCTTACTAAATGTTGTTACGAACAATTGATTGAGATTGATGCATCCGTGGAAATTAAACGAGTGATTAAAGCCTTTCCTGTGGGGATACTCGTCTGATAAGTTGGTCTCCAGTGTTCTTGTTATTTGTGCGGTAACGGAGATCATTGGTTCTGTGGGGTGACAATGATAGTAATAAAACAACGGTTTCGTTACTTCGAAAGGCCACAGTACAACATTACCTTGACACATTGGAGCATTGGAACTTTCAACACAGAGTTTACAGGAAAGAGTTAATCTGCGGTTGATAAGGGTAAGTCCACAAGTTGTGTGAACAATGCAAACCACAGAAGGATGTATCAGTGTCAACTATTCGAGAGAACAGATTAGGAGAAAGCTATGTAAATTATCGTTTCCGGCTTGGTTGGCAACCTCCCTTGGGTCATGGGTATTTCGATAATCGAAATAGAGCTCGACCATGGAGAGTCATTACTCGGGTTGCTTGGAATCTCCAAATCGAAGAATGAAGAGTCCTATTTGATTACCATGTTACAGTGAAAAAAAAAGGATAGCTGGTATCGAATCGGAATGCTAATAATTCCAAAGGGGTGATTGGAATTGTTGAGTTGACAATCCAAAGTCATATATTGGGTTTTGTACAGATGGCTCAACGGTTAACACGGGTATCAATGTGTTGAATAGATCCCGGGTTCGAGTCTCGGATAAGACGGTTTATTTACCATGGCTGAGCAATATATAATCTGCATGTGATTATGACTCAGCCTAATAATTAGTCATTGTGCATATGATTAATCATCTAGAATGTTCTAGATGGATGTATGATTACAAATCATATATATTGGTCTTATTATAAATATGGGGCCTCTCCCCATAGTTTGAGTTTATATTTTGTTATTTAAATAGTTAGTTAGTTAAGAAGAATAAGAATAATAACAAGGATAGTTTGATAGTATTTGTTATTGGTAATGACTACTGTAACTAGGGTTACAAAACTTCAACAAATAAGAGCTTGTTCAAGACGATCAGACCGTTTGGAGGAGAGATCTCCGGGATTGATGGCGGTGGTGTTGCTGTTGCAGGTATTGGGTCTGCGGAGTTCAAATTACGTGATAATACCAATATTGAAATCAAAGATGCTTATTATGTTCTAGACTCAAAAGCCAACTTGATTTCAGTTTCCAAGGCTACTCTGAATGGTGCGAAATTATTGTTTGAAGGAAACAAAGTGAAAATGTATCCGGAAATGAAGGTTATTGGTACCAAGGATCCTCTGATGAATGGGCTTTACAGATTATCTACTGATGCTAATGGTGTTGCTTTTAACAGTTTTGATAAGGGTGGTCTCTGGCACCAGAGACTCGGACACCCAAGTGCTAATATTTTACAGAAAGCTAACAAAATGTTTAAGCTTGTTAAAGGGAAAATCTTGGGTGACAATGCTGTTATTAGATGCGACTGTTGCCTTGCTGCTAAAGGAACAGTCCAAAAACCAAAGTTGGGTCATGGTTCTAAACCTAAGAGACCATTGGAATTGTTGCATATGGATGTTTGTGGTCCTTTTAGCTATGGCTCGATTGATTCGAGTGCCTACTTTCTTACGATAGTAGATGGATATGCCAAGTATGTGGAAACTCGATGCTTAACTCAAAAGTCCGAGTGCACGGCTCAGATTATTGACTTCATAAACTACTCTGAGACAATGTTCAAGTCACAAGGAAAAGACTTTAGAGTTGGAACCATTCAAGATAAAACAAGATCTTTGATGATTGGGGCATCCATGCCTGCGCAATTTTGGCCAGAAGCAGTTCGTACTGCTGCCTATTTGACCAACAGAACACCATCCCGAGTGATTGGTTTTCAGACTCCGTATCGTCGTTGGTTTGGTTATAATCCAGGACTTGATCATCTTCGTTGTTTTGGTTGTATTGGATATGTTGTTGTTCCCCATAAATTGAGATATGGGAAACTTGGTGCTACTTCGAAAATGTGTGTTATGCTTGGGTATGATAGAAATCGGTGTGCTTATAGGATGTTTGATCCCGAAGCAAATAGAGTTGTTACGGCTGCCCAAGTGAACTTCGATGAGTCAAGATATTATTTTCAAGATGGAAAGAAGTCCTCCACTGCTGCACCAGAAGAAAGGATTGGAATTTCTGGAAGAGGAGGGGGAGGTATCATTGGTGGAATATCTGCTGCTCCAATTATTATGAATGATGATTTGGTTGATGTTGATGTTGGTAGTAGAAATGGCTCTGCATACCATGATGATGAAACTACGTCCCAAATCTCAGTTGATGATGCAAGCATGGTATCTGAAAGTGATGCACCTGATAAAGACATTGAAATGTCCATTGTGGAAACCGAGGATTATGGTAATGGACAATTGATACCTTCAAGAATTGATGATGATGTTTTTAAGTTGGGTACTGCTACGAAAAGAAAAAGGTCATCAGGTGCTAGACCGAAAGAAAGCAAAGAGATAACTAAGAGGAATCCATTTGGTATTTTGGCTGAAATAGAGGAGCCTGATACCCTCAGCTCTGATTCAGAGAGGGAAACTACCATTGCCAAACCACAAAGAAAGAAATTCAGAAACTCAAGGAAATCAGAAGAGTTGGCCTCGTTTGTTCCAAATGGTAGTAATGATGATTTGGTGGTTTCGGAAATTGAGCCTCACATTGAAGAGCCTAGTGATTGTGATGAGGAATCAGAACTGAATGATGATGCCAAAAGTAAATTACTAGAATATGGACCTGTGAATTATGTTGCCACATGTTTTATGGCTGCAGAAGCCGTGGCAGTATCCGGTGGAAGTAATGTTCCTGGAAGTTACAAGGAAGCTATGAAAAGCAAGGAAAAGGAGGACTGGCAAAGGGCTTGTGATGATGAAATAGCTGCCCACATAGAAAAC
>NW_027043834.1:0-26834 GCF_037102585.1 Saccharomycopsis crataegensis
TAGCAATAAACATGATCATCAAACAAAATCTATCCGAGGAAGAGCAGTCGATACAAGGATATATAAAAACCCAATACTGGTGGCGGTTAATATTGGGTGACCAGATCAATATCAAGAATAAGAGAGACAGCAGGTCCATACTCAACCAGGTTATAAATCTACCAATGTTCACCACAGCGGAAAAATGTGCTTCTGTGGCTTGGTATAAATTATTGTCCAAACCAATATCTCAACAACAAACATTGAACCCAATGAATATCAAACACTCAGACCTTGCCAAGTCCATTCAAGACGGTATACCAACTATCTATCAAATGGAGATCCCAAAACTGGTCATGGAGTTTGAACACAAACAGGGAAGCAAGAAAAAAAGAGCCAGAATTGATAAACATAAATTATCCACCACTTTAACCAATATCCAAGAAGTCACCCAAACGAAACAAAACTCTTTCTGGAAGAGACTCCACAAATACCAACATAATAGCCCTGGTTACTTCGAAAACATACACATATTCCACTTAGGTGCTGAACAATTTTTTTACCAACATAGAAAATGTCACTATTGCGGGCTCGAAACCGTCTCCCAAGACCAACAACATGAATCACCAGAACTCCAAGTCAAGATCAAAATGACCCATTTCCTAATTCAATGCCCATTATCAACCGAGTTATGGTCAAGATTGAAAATCCCAATTCCATTAGCATGGAATAACTTAATCGCTCCCAATCATTCAGAATCAACAATCAAAAAGATCGACCGCTACCTATGCTATCAACGCAAACTCTCACGCCTAAGATATCATAACCAAATTGATTGGAACACATCAATTAACAACTTGATTTATATCATTACTACTGGGAGCTGAATAGTCGATCAAAACAAAAAAGAAAAAAAAAAATTAACAAAAACAATAACAAAAAAAACATTTTATTTAAATACTATTAATTATCACTAAAGGGTTTTTCACCATATGATATGGTTTTCCCTAACATATATAATGAGCATTAGCTTATAAGATTTTACATAGATATATATAATTATATATTTATTAATAAATCGAACTTTGAAGGAAAAAAAAAACCTTAACTGCTTCAGAAGATCCTGAAGCGGACCAAAACATGGATTCCAACGCCATTTCTACCCCAACTACCTCTCCAGCAACTAATGTTTCTTCAGTTGATTGCGATCGCAATTCTCATGCAGCATGAAAAAATAAAAAAAAAAAAATATAAAAAAGCTATAATGAGTATTAATAATACCAAAAGAATTCCAAAGCCTTCCAACTACTCCACTGATCCAACAAATGATCCTTCTTCTCAAGAAGGTTGTAGTTTTGTAACTCTAGTTACAAAAGACATTGATAACAATAATATTCAATAATATTTATTCCCTTGTTATACTTGTTTTACTTGTTAACTATCTAAATTATATAAAGGACAAACTCAGACTATGGGGGGCATGGCCCATATTTATATTAATCTCAATGGGTTCTAGAAGGTTCCATAAGCTCTAGAATGTTCCATGGAATTCTGGAAGGTTCCATAAGTTCTAGAAGGTTCCATAAGTTCTAGAAGGTTCCATAAGTTCTAGAAGGTTCCATGGAATTCTAGAAGGTTCCATAAGTTCTAGAAGGTTCCATAAGTTCTAGAAGGTTCCATGAGTAATGACTAACCACATAACTTTGGATTGCCAACTCAACACCCTCTCTCAATTCAAAGTCTCCATACCACAGAGCCTTCTCAACTCCAAGAATTGAGGGGCAGCAAGACCTTTTGTAAACATATCAGCAATCATAACACCAGTGCTCAAGTACTCCAAATTGATAGAGCCAGATCCAATGTGGTCCCTGATAAAGTGAGTCCTGATGTCAATGTGTTTGGTGCGATGATGGAAAGCTGGATGCTTTGCCATCTCAATACACCCTTGGTTATCATCAAACATCCTCACTGGACCAGTATTGATCCCAAATTCCTTGAACACTTGCATTAGCCATAATGCTTCTTTGACTCCTTCACTTAGTGACATGTATTCAGCCTCTGCCGTAGAAAGAGCAACAGTAGCTTGCTTCTTAGATCTCCATGTGATTGCACCATTGGCATATTTGAACACAAACCCAGTAGTAGACTTTCTGTCTGACTTATCTCCAGCCCAGTCAGCATCACAGTATCCAAGAAGCTCACCGTTATCATTATTGCCAGCCTCATATCTTATTCCCAAATCTTTGGTTCCTTTCAAGTATCTTAAAACTCTCTTTGCTGCCTTATAATGCACCTCCTTTGGTTCCTTGAGGTATCTGGATAGAACACCGACGATATAGCTGATATCGCTTCTAACAGTATTAGCAGCAAACAATAATTTTCCAACCAAAGATCTGTAAGCTGTGGCATCACAATCCTCAGCACTGTTGTCCACCAAGGTGAGCTCCTGACCAGCAATAGTAGGCGTCTTATCTGGGTTGCAATTCTCCATTCCAAATTCCTTTAACATAGAGCCAATATAGTCTTTCAAGCTCATGTTAATACCTCCATTATCTTGCGAGATGTTGATACCCAAAAATTTCCTGACTATTCCCAAGTCCTTCATCTTGAAGACATTCATCAATTCACTTTTCACTTTCCTGATGGCAAAATCTGAGGTACCAGTTATCAATAAATCATCAACGTAAAGCGCAACCATCACAAAAGACTTTTCGGATTTCCTTGAATATAGACAATATTCAGCACCGTTTCTGACAAAACCAAGCGACGACAAAACACTGTGGATTCTTTCATTCCACACCAAGGGAGCCTGTTTCAAACCATAAAAGCTTTTCTTCAATCTCAAGACACTGGTTTCCCTTCCTTTAACCACATACCTTTCCGGCTGTGTCATGTATAATTCTTCTTGAAGAAACCCATTGAGAAAAGCTGTCTTAACATCCATCTGATGAACTGCCATTCCATTCTTGGCAGCGATACTCAACATCAACCTGATAGATTCATAACGCACCACAGGTGAGAATGTCTCATTGTAGTCAATACCTTTCACCTGTGTGAATCCTCGAGCAACAAGTCTTCCCTTGAAGACTCCGTTATCTTTCTTTGCAAAGACCCAACGACATGTAATTGTTGAAGTTTTGTAACCCTAGTTACAGTAGTCATTACCAATAACAAATACTATCAAACTATCCTTGTTATTATTCTTATTCTTCTTAACTAACTAACTATTTAAATAACAAAATATAAACTCAAACTATGGGGAGAGGCCCCATATTTATAATAAGACCAATATATATGATTTGTAATCATACATCCATCTAGAACATTCTAGATGATTAATCATATGCACAATGACTAATTATTAGGCTGAGTCATAATCACATGCAGATTATATATTGCTCAGCCATGGTAAATAAACCGTCTTATCCGAGACTCGAACCCAGGATCTATTCAACACATTGATACCCGTGTTAACCGTTGAGCCATCTGTACAAAACCCAATATATGACTTTGGATTGTCAACTCAACAGTAATTGGCTTTCTTCCTTTCGGCAACTCGACCAATTCATAAGTGGAATTCTCCTTGTGAGCCGCAATTTCTTCGTCACAAGCGCGCTTCCATTCTGCACTTTCGTTGCTCTTCATGGCTTCCTTATAATTTCCAGGAACATCACTTCCACCAGCCAAAGCAGCAGCTTCACCAGCCATAAAACAAGAGGCAACATAATTCACAGGTTTGTACTCTAACAACTTGCCTTCGGCATCATCATTCAGTTCTGATTCCTCATCACAATCACTTGGCTGTTCAACATGTGGCTCAATTTCCGAAACCACCAAGTTGTCATTGCTACTACCATTAGGAACAAAAGAAGTAAGCTCTTTTGAGCTACTGTCGTTTCTGTATTTCTTCCTTTGTGGTTTCTCAATAGCAATTTCCCTCTCTGAATCTGAACTGAATGTATCAGATTCTTGTTCAACGTCTGCCAAGATCCCAAATGGATTTCTTTTAATCAAACCTGTACTTTTCTTGGGTCTAGAACCCGATGATCTTTTCCTTTTTGTAGCAGTAACCAACTTGAACTCTTCTGAAACCATCCTTGATGGGATTAACTCTCCAGTGGCATCCTCATCAGTGACTCGCTTCACATCCTGATAGTAATATCTTGACTCATCAAATCTGACCTGAGTCGCCACAATAATCTTGTTGGCAGCAGGATCAAAAATTCTGTACGCACAGTGATCTCTATCATACCCGAGCATCACTCCAACCTTGGCGGTAGCATCAAATTTCCCATTTCTCAAACTGTTTGGTATAACCACATATGCAAGGGAACCAAAGCAGCGAAGATGGTCAAGGCCCGGCTTGTATCCATACCAACGACCATATGGTGTGTGGAAATTAATAACGCGGGATGGCGTCCTGTTAATCAAATAAACAGCCGTGCGGACACCTTCAGACCAAAACTGAACCGGCATAGAAGCCCCAATAATTAAAGACCTAGTTTTGTCTTGAATTGTCCGATGCATTCTTTCAGCAACACCATTTTGATAACTATGGTGTGGCACAGTCAACTCATGGGCAATACCTTTGCTTCTCATGAAATCATGCAACTTTCCTGTAACAAATTCACCACCATTATCAGTGCGGATAGTTCCCACGGTAAACTCTTTTCCCTGAGACTTGAACATTGTTTCGGTGTATGTAATAAACTCAATAATCCTGTCAGCACACTCTGACTTGTTTTTCAAACACTTGACCTCCACAAACTTGGAATACCCGTCGACAATAGTGAGAAAATATTTGCTCGAATCAATAGACCCATAATTGATTGGGCCACACACGTCCATATGCAACAATTGTAAAGGCTGTTGTGGTTTAGCACCCTTCCCGCTCTTTGGTCTTCTGGTAACCCCTTTACTTGTCAAGCAGCTTTCACATAACTGCACAGAATCTTCACTGTAAAGTTTACCTTTCACCAAATGAAACATCAGATTGAACTTGTTCATAATATTCATACTGGGATGGCCTAATCTCTGGTGCCACAACCCGCTCTTATCAACACTGTTAAATGCCACACCATCGACACTGGTGTGCAAAGCATAAAGATCACTCATAACTGGATCTTTAACAGCAACCACTTTCTTTTCAGGGTACATTTTCACCTTGTTTCCTTCAAATAATAATCTTGCACCATTCAGAGTAGCCTTGGAAACAGAAATCAAATTGGCCTTTGACCCTGGAACATAATAAGCATCCTTGATTTCGATACTGGTGTTATCACGTAACTTAAACACCGCAGACCCGATACCTTGAACCTCGAGAGAACTACCATCAATACCTGAGATCTCACCAGAAAAAGGACCAATGGTTTTAAACATCTTTCTGTCATTCAAAATATGTTGCGAGGCACCAGAGTCAAAGTACACTCTGGAGGCCCTACCATGCATTCCCATAAATGCATACCAAGATGGTGATGGATTCTTCAGATCACCACCCATTCTCTCCTTTCTAGGAGCCTTGCAATCCTTCTTGAAATGACCGGGTTTTCCACAATTGAAGCACTTGTACTGTTTCTTAAAAGCAAACACAGGTTCCAAACCCTCAACACTGGTGGAACCAACCGATTTATCTCCAATGATTTCTCTTGTCAAATCTTGGACAAGCCCAATATCAACATTTCCAATAGTCCTGCCATTTCTAGACTCATACGCAGTCATGACTTCCCTGGAAAGATTTGCATTAAACCCGGCTTTCTGACCCAAGCTCAAAAACAACGCACACAACACAGTGTTTCCGTCTAATTTGCCAACAGTATTCTTGAAGTGATTGAAGGCATCAATGAAATTCTCAACGTTTCCGTTGCTAGATTTCAACCACTTAGCGTCAATTAAATCTGAGATAATACCAACAGCATTTGTAACAGTCAATGTACCATAAGCATCCTTGAGAAACATAAACAAGTTTCTACCAGTACCATCAAATTCGGAAGCCTTAGTCAAAGCAGCGCCTGAGATGCTGTTGAAAATGGCTGTTGAAATAATCTCATCCATAGTAGCAATCAATTGGGCAACTTCATTAGCAGTTTCCAGCCCGTCAGTTCCGGTTTCCCCATTGATCAAGTAAGCATGTAAACCAAGACCTTTCATCTTCATCTTAACACTGATCAAAGTAAACCAATCATAAAAGTTCCCGGAACCCTTCAACTTCTCATCAGCAGCGAACGAAGTGAGAGCATTTGAACTCATAACCTGTTGTAGTTTTGTAACTCTAGTTACAAAAGACATTGATAACAATAATATTCAATAATATTTATTCCCTTGTTATACTTGTTTTACTTGTTAACTATCTAAATTATATAAAGGACAAACTCAGACTATGGGGGGCAGGGCCCATATTTATATTAATCTCAATGGGTTCTAGAAGGTTCCATGAACAATGACTAACCACATAACTTTGGATTGCCAACTCAACAAGTACCTTGTTCATTTCATTCGTACATTTACCGCATATGGTTAACACTTCTCAGCCTTAAATTCTTTAATTTTCAAAACTGGATATATCATCAAAAACCCTTATCTTGTCAATTGACAACGATAGAGCTTCTTGGCTCAACCTTATCCCTTTCAGTCGAAATGTTCAAAAGCATGCCCTAGTTCATACTCTTCTGGCCTTATTCACTCCAATGCGATTCCACGATAGATTACATCGCTCACGCACAATCCCTGTTCGACCTTAGGGTTGTATACCTCTTATACAACTTTGACAACGATTATGACACTGCCTTAATCCTGTTACTAATCTCAGCTTCTTGTCACTTTATACGCGATCCTCGCTTAACTCCGGAGCTATTCCAATTACCCCTTTGGAATTATTAGCATTCCGATTCGATACCAGCTATCCTTTTTTTCACCGTAACATGGTAATCAAATAGGACTCTTCATTCTTCGGTTTGGAGATTCCAAGCAACCCGAGTAATGACTCTCCATGGTCGAGCTCTATTTCGATTATCGAAATACCCATGACCCAAGGGAGGTTGCCAACCAAGCCGCAAACGATAATTTACATAGCTTTCTCCTAATCTGTCCTCTCGAATAGTTGACAGTGATACATCCTTCTGTGGTTGGCATTGTTCGCGCAACTTGTGGGCTTACCCGTATCAACCACAGCTTAACTCTTCCCTGTATACTCTGCGTTGAAAGTCCCAATGCTCAAATGTGTCAAGGTAATGTTGTACTGTAGCCTTTCGAAGTAACGAAACCGTTGTTTTATTACTATCATTGTCACACCACAGAACCAATGACCTCCGTTACCGCACAAATAACAAGAACACTAGAGACCAACTTATCAGACGAGTATCCCCACAGGCAAGGCTTTAATCACTCGTTTAATTTCCACGGATGCATCTATCTCAATCAATTGTTCGTAACAACATTTAGCAAGACTATCGATATGAGGGAAACTTCCTTTGCAACATGAGCAACACAATTTTATTAAACTTTTCTAGCTTCGGCACCGGTTGCCTTGGTCATCGTAAAAGTTTCCTTTCTCCAATCTTCCATACATCTGTAAGGATCATTCCTTCGATCCAACAATCAATAAGCGACTTTCCACGTCATCGCTTCGTATCACCTTTTAGTGACTACTATAATTTCAATTCAACAATCTCTAAGCGATGTTATTACCTCATCGCTCCATAGTTACCAGCTTTCCGTAACCGATACAACTTTGGGACTTCTATCTCCCAATTCCGTTGTCACCCATGTATTAATTCCGTTCTAGTACTAGAATACCGGAATTAACAAATAATGACTATACCACCAAAAAAAACCAATCTTCGGCGTAAGGATTCTAAGATCGTAACCTTTTCTAACTATTTGGTTCTTGACCTAGGCTCCTCAATAATCACCAATATTTTATAGGGGAGGAATAAAATCCTTCCCAAACATAACTAGTCGGCTCTTGATCCTGACTCAGAAATGTGGCTTAACAATAAGCAAAACAAAAATAAACATCAAAAATAAACAATATAAACAAAACAACACATCGTCGTCTTGTGGAAGTGGTTAGTGGCTATTTGTTCCGATCTCAACCACTCCATAAGCAGGGTCATCTTGACACCTATAACGTGATCCTAATCGATCATAAAACCAAACACTCGTTTTCGTCAACGGTGTGAAATATGCAGGGCCACCGTGGCACCTGAGGTAACAAAATCCAGTCACGAAGTAGGCAGATAATGGTTCTCTTTTTGCCCGTTAAAATACACAAGGCCACCAAAGCTCCTCATGTGACAAGTCAAAACAAAAGTTACAACGTTCTCATATAACGATGTAATGTAGCAGGGCATCCACAGCACCTGGGGTGACAACCGTCACAAAACAAAGATAGTTACGTCGTTCTCTTATGACGACGTAAAACAGACAGGGCTTCCAAAGCGCCTGGGGTGACAGCAGTCACAAACAAAAATAATTTCATCGTTCACTTATAACGATGTAAAGCAGACAGGGAATTCGCGTCACCTGGCGTGGTGTTAAATCTCAACACAATCAAGACAAACACAATCAAGACAAACACATATGACGTCTTTTCTGACGAAGTAACCAAGACAGAGTCCTGCAGGTATATGAGGTAACTGTAATCATATTCACATTATCGCATCCGACCTAGCAAAGTAAGATAGTCATGGTCGGAAAGATACTTCATATAACACAACGGTGGGTACATCCATTATGCCGTGGTGAGAACAGGGTGAGTGACAGATTGTTCAACTCAGTTGCACTGAGTTGACACGTAGCTTGTTGAAGTTTTGTAACCCTAGTTACAGTAGTCATTACCAATAACAAATACTATCAAACTATCCTTGTTATTATTCTTATTCTTCTTAACTAACTAACTATTTAAATAACAAAATATAAACTCAAACTATGGGGAGAGGCCCCATATTTATAATAAGACCAATATATATGATTTGTAATCATACATCCATCTAGAACATTCTAGATGATTAATCATATGCACAATGACTAATTATTAGGCTGAGTCATAATCACATGCAGATTATATATTGCTCAGCCATGGTAAATAAACCGTCTTATCCGAGACTCGAACCCAGGATCTATTCAACACATTGATACCCGTGTTAACCGTTGAGCCATCTGTACAAAACCCAATGTATGACTTTGGATTGTCAACTCAACACCCTCTCTCAATTCAAAGTCACCATACCACAAAGCTTTCTTAGCTCTATGAATTGAGGAGCAGCAAGACCTTTAGTGAACATGTCAGCAACCATGATTCCAGTATTAAGGTATTGCAAATCAATTGTCCCAGATCCAATGTGATCCCTGATGAAATGAGTCCTGATATCAATATGTTTGGTACGGTGATGGAAAGCTGGATGTTTGGCCATTTCAATACACCCCTGGTTATCATCATAAATCTTCACTGCACCAGTGTTAAGGCCAAACTCCTCAAAGACCTGTTTCAACCACAATGCCTCTTTCACACCTTCGCTAAGAGACATATATTCTGCTTCAGCTGTAGAAAGAGCAACCGTTGCTTGTTTCTTGGACCTCCATGTTATTGCACCATTGGCATATTTGAACACAAACCCAGTAGTAGACTTTCTGTCTGACTTATCTCCAGCCCAGTCAGCATCACAATATCCAACTAGTTCACCATCTCCTTTATCTCCAGCCTCATATCTTATACCTAATTCTTTCGTACCTTTCAAATATCTCAACACTCTTTTAGCTGCCTTGTAATGGACCTCCTTTGGCTCCTTGAGATATCTTGATAAAACACCGACGATATAACTAATATCGCTCCTAACAGTATTGGCAGCAAACAACAATTTTCCAACTAAAGATCTATAGGCTGTAGCATCACATGTTTCAGCATTGGCATCCACCAACGTAAGTTCTTGGCCAGAAATTGTAGGCGTCTTATCGTGGTTGCAATTCTCCATTCCAAATTCCTTCAACATGGAACCAATGTAGTCCTTCAAACTCATGTTGATACCACCGCCATCTTGAGAAATATTCATGCCTAAAAATTTCTTGACAACTCCCAAGTCTTTCATCTTGAAAACATTCATCAATTCAGATTTGACTTTTCCAATAGCAAAATCTGAGGTACCAGCTATCAATAAGTCGTCAACATAGAGGGCAACCATCACAAATGACTTTTCAGACTTTCTTGAGTACAAACAATATTCAGCACCGTTTCTAACAAAACCAAGCGACGACAATACACTGTGGATTCTTTCATTCCACACTAACGGGGCTTGTTTTAATCCATACAAGCTTTTCTTCAACCTCAAGACGCTGGTTTCTTTTCCCTTAACCACATACCCTTCTGGCTGAGTCATGTATAATTCTTCTTGAAGGAAACCATTGAGGAACGCAGTTTTAACATCCATCTGATGAACTGCCATTCCATTCTTGGCAGCGATACTCAACATCAACCTGATAGATTCATAACGCACCACAGGTGAGAATGTCTCATTGTAGTCAATACCCTTCACCTGTGTGAATCCTCGAGCAACAAGTCTTCCCTTGAAGACTCCGTTATCTTTCTTTGCAAAGACCCAACGACATGTAATTGGCTTTCTTCCTTTCGGCAACTCGACCAATTCATAAGTGGAATTCTCCTTGTGAGCAGCTATTTCTTCGTCACAAGCGCGCTTCCATTCCACTCTTTCATCGCTCTTCATAGCTTCCTTGTAGTTTCCAGGAACATCAGTTCCTCCAGATATAGCGTCAGCTTCACCAGCCATGAAGCATGTAGCAACGTAATTCACAGGTTTGTATTCTAACAACTTGCTTTTGGTATCATCATTCAGTTCTGATTCTTCATCACAATCACTTGGCTCTTCAATATGAGGCTCAATTTTCGAAACCACCAAGTCATCATTGCTACTGCCATTTGGAACAAACGAAGTCAACTCTTCTGAATTTCTTGTATTCCTGAACTTCTTTCTTTGTGGTTTCTCAGTAACACTTTCCCTCTCTGAATCTGAGCTGAATGTGTCAGCTGTTCTTCTATTTCAGCCAAAATACCAAATGGGTTTCTCTTAATTATACCCCTGGTTTCCTTGACTCTAGAACCTGATGATCTTTTTCTTTTCGTAGCAGTAACCAACTGAAAAGCATCATCATAAACTTTTGAGGGAATCAATTCTCCGTCCCCATACTCCTTGGTTTCCACAATGGACATTTCAATGTCTTTATCAGGTGCATCACTTTCAGATACCATGCTTGCATCATCAACTGAGATTTGGGACGTAGTTTCATCATCATGGTATGCAGAGCCATTTCTACTACCAACATCAACATCAACCAAATCATCATTCATAATAATTGGAGCAGCAGATATTCCACCAATGATACCTCCCCCTCCTCCGCCAGAAATTCCAATCCTTTCTTCTGGTGCAGCAGTGGAGGACTTCTTTCCATCTTGAAAATAATATCTTGACTCATCGAAGTTCACTTGGGCAGCCGTAACAACTCTATTTGCTTCGGGATCAAACATCCTATAAGCACACCGATTTCTATCATACCCAAGCATAACACACATTTTCGAAGTAGCACCAAGTTTCCCATATCTCAATTTATGGGGAACAACAACATATCCAATACAACCAAAACAACGAAGATGATCAAGTCCTGGATTATAACCAAACCAACGACGATACGGAGTCTGAAAACCAATCACTCGGGATGGTGTTCTGTTGGTCAAATAAGCAGCTGGCCAAAATTGCGCAGGCATGGATGCCCCAATCATCAAAGATCTTGTTTTATCTTGAATGGTCCGATTCATTCTTTCAGCAACACCATTCTGATAACTATGGTGTGGCACCGTCAACTCATGAGCAATTCCTTTTCGTCGCAAGAACGCGTGCAATTGGCCTGTAATGAATTCTCCACCATTATCAGTTCTTATGGTTCCAACTCTAAAGTCTTTTCCTTGTGACTTGAACATTGTCTCAGAGTAGTTTATGAAGTCAATAATCTGAGCCGTGCACTCGGACTTTTGAGTTAAGCATCGAGTTTCCACATACTTGGCATATCCATCTACTATCGTAAGAAAGTAGGCACTCGAATCAATCGAGCCATAGCTAAAAGGACCACAAACATCCATATGCAACAATTCCAATGGTCTCTTAGGTTTAGAACCTTGACCCAACTTTGGTTTTTTGGACTGTTCCTTTAGCAGCAAGGCAACAGTCGCATCGAATAACAGCATTGTCACCCAAGATTTTCCCTTTAACAAGCTTAAACATTTTGTTAGCTTTCTGTAAAATATTAGCACTTGGGTGTCCGAGTCTTTGGTGCCAGAGACCACCCTTATCAATACTGTTAAAAGCAACACCATTAGCATCAGTAGATAATCTGTAAAGCCCATTCATCAGAGGATCCTTGGTACCAATAACCTTCATTTCCGGATACATTTTCACTTTGTTTCCTTCAAACAATAATTTCGCACCATTCAGAGTAGCCTTGGAAACTGAAATCAAGTTGGCTTTTGAGTCTGGAACATAATAAGCATCTTTGATTTCAATATTGGTATTATCACGTAATTTGAACTCCGCAGACCCAATACCTGCAACAGCAACACCACCGCCATCAATCCCGGAGATCTCTCCTCCAAACGGTCTGATCGTCTTGAACAAGCTCTTATTGTTTAAGATATGTTGCGAGGCACCTGAATCAAAATACACCCTGGAGTTGTTACCATGCATTCCCATAAATGCATACCACGATGGTGATGGGTTTCTACCATCTCCAATCAACTTTTGTGCCTTTGGTGATTTGCAGTCTCTTTTAAAATGACCAGGCTTTCCACAATTGAAACATCTATATTGTTTCTTAACTGCAAACACCGGCTCAGTGTTATCAACATTAGCAGACCCAATAGATTTATCTCCAATAATCTCTCTTGTTAAATCTTGAACAAGACCGAGATCAACATTACCAACTGTTCTGCCGTTTCTAGATTCATACGCAGTCATGACTTCTCTAGAAAGGCTGTTACCAAATCCAGCCTTTTGACCTAAGCCCAAAAATAACGCACAAAGGACCGTGGTTCCGTCCATCTTACCAACCGTGTTTTTAAAATGATTAAAAGAGTCAATAAAGTGTTCCACTTTTCCTTCTTTAGTTTTCAACCATTTGTTGTCCATTAAATCACAAATAATTCCCACAGCATTGGTAACAGTCAAAGTACCATAGGCCTCCTTGAGAAACATAAACAAGTTTCTGCCGGTACCATCGAATTCCGAGGCCTTAGTTAACGCAGCGCCTGTGATACTATTGAAAACAACTGTAGAAATAATTTCATCCATAGCAGCAACCAATTGCGCAACTTCGTTGAGGTCTTCCAGACCATCAGTTCCAGTTTCCCCATTGATCAAATAAGCATATAACCCAAGACCTTTCATCTTCATCTTGACACTGATCAATGTAAACCAATCATAGAAGTTTGATGAACCTTTCAACTTTTCATCAGCAGCAAACGAAGTAAGAGCATTTGAACTCATAACCTGTTGAAGTTTTGTAACCCTAGTTACAGTAGTCATTACCAATAACAAATACTATCAAACTATCCTTGTTATTATTCTTATTCTTCTTAACTAACTAACTATTTAAATAACAAAATATAAACTCAAACTATGGGGAGAGGCCCCATATTTATAATAAGACCAATATATATGATTTGTAATCATACATCCATCTAGAACATTCTAGATGATTAATCATATGCACAATGACTAATTATTAGGCTGAGTCATAATCACATGCAGATTATATATTGCTCAGCCATGGTAAATAAACCGTCTTATCCGAGACTCGAACCCAGGATCTATTCAACACATTGATACCCGTGTTAACCGTTGAGCCATCTGTACAAAACCCAATGTATGACTTTGGATTGTCAACTCAACATAGCTTCGCTTCCATGACTTTCGCTAGCATAATGCAGCCAAGCTTAAGCTTGATCTCTTTGAAACTGTACCCACGTCTTCTCCAGGAACAGCATTATACACCAATGCCACTGCAACCGTGCGCCTGTCTCTGGTTTGGTATTGTCAGCTCCTGAACCTTATGATGGATTCCAGCACATCACTTTCACGACACCTTGGACATTCCGAACATGGTGGACCACTCAAGGGTTCTCCTAGTTCGCTCTTCAGGTCGTTTCGTAAATAAACCTTATTATTTCTGACCATTCACAGAACGACTATTCTCGGAAGAGTATTGCTTTGTCCCGTTTAGCATGTTTGTGCAACATTGATAGTTCGTAAAACTTCCATTATTCGGTCGAGTAAGCAACTAACCCCACGGTGAAACGTAGCAATAACTCCATGTCAACTTGTGATAGCACACGTCGACTTCAATAATTCACCGGAAGCTCTTCTGCCATACTCCACTTAGGATCCCGAGTTAACCAACTAGGCTTCGCGGAGCACCAAGAATGAGGTGTCCTTAAACCTAGTGGTGCTACCAAATGTTACAATCAGTGTGCAAGGGCACACTAGATTCTGGAATCAAGTGGACAGGCAGTATTTTATATCCAAAGAGACTTGTTCTTTCTAAACTAAATCAAGGTCAAAACTAAAGGAATGTTGAATCCTTAAATAAATAAAATGGTTAAAACTAATAATGGGGTGTTGGACCCGTTCTGGGAATAAAAGGCTAAACATAAGGCGATGCGACAAGGATAAGGGATGAGGGGTGGGACATAAGGTGATACCGCTTATCTCTTATCCTTGTCGCATCGCCTTATGTTTAGCCTTTTATTCCCAGAACGGGTCCAACACCCCATTATTAGTTTTAACCATTTTATTTATTTAAGGATTCAACATTCCTCTCATTTTCACCTTTATTTAGTTTAGAAAAGGATCATCTTTGTGATCACCTAATTTGAATCTTTTTTTTTTTTAAAGACAAAATTCAATATATTAATTAATTATATAACTATATATCTCATAAACTATCTAATGTAGTTTGAAAATTAAAGTGTTAAGGGAAAACCATTAATGGTGAAAAACCCTATTATTGAGAAAAAATGTTTTTATGCGTTTTTAAGGTTTTTAATTGTTGTTTTTTTTTTGATTTTATTTTTTTTTTGATTTTATTTTCTTGTTTTTCCCCACCTATTTTTTCTTCTCCGCTTAAAAGATATTGCTTTCAAGCAAGAAGATCATTGAATCAACGGCCATATGACAATTGAAATGCCTTTTGGATTTCAATCTTGATAATTTTCGTTGGAAACCTAGATATCTATCGATCGTTCTGGTTTCGTTCATGTTGGTGGCAGGGGTAATGATTGTTTGCCAGGTTAATGGGATATTCAAGTCAATTTTTTTCCAAAGTTTCTGGGCCAATGGACATTCAATAAGATGGTGCTTCATGATTTCAAATTGGATTTCCTTTGGGGCATATTGGGGTTCATCATATCTGGTTAATTTTTTGCTGCAATAGTCACAATGATTATTTACATAATTGTGATTTTCAATGCCCAAATGAAAGATGTGAATATTTTGATATTTCCCCGGGAAATGTTGGTTGAATTTTTTGAGGTTATGCCAAAAGTTATCAACTTGTTTCTGATTCACCCCAGTAATATCCATGAGTGTTTTTGACATCTTGTTCACATCTTGTTTTTCCCGTTGTTTTTTACTTCCTTTAGTATGGTCAAAATCCTTAATTCTAATTGGAATGTGTTGATATTTTTCAGGAATCCCTTTTTCAATTGAATTTTTCAAATCTTCAATTCCAATCTTCATTGGCTTCAACCTGATTGTACGTTTCTTTATACCAAGAACTTTTCTGAAATCCCAGTACGCTGTCCTTTCAGCATCTGAGAATGTGCTGCTATTCATAACTTCTAAGGAAATTGAATCATTGGTATTCTCAATGTCATCCGCTAGTTCAAGTAATACCACCCACCAATAATGAGTTTTGATATAGTCATCCTTTGGTGATTTTGTTGGTGATGTTTTTTGAATGATGTTGTTGATACTTGATTGAATTTTGAAACGTAATATCTGGTTATATTTAGTGTGACTATCCAAAAACAAATCCTGGAAAATTTTGGCTCTTCGGTGTTGGAGTTGAGACTTTAAATCAATCATTGAGAAACCGCCTTTGTTGTTGTGTGTCTTGAGTGTATCCAAAGAAATAGGTGTATCTTGCTTGACCAATAACTTAATCGATGTGTCAATTTGATTCAACTGATTGGGTAACAAAGGTTGGTGTAGTTCTTTGTAATAGAACTTGGATGCAATATATGTGTTGAATGCTTCTATTTTTGATTGAATCTGCAAGCTGGTCATGTTTGATAACTTGTACTTGATATGGAGGTCACGCTGCAATGTTTCCGGCCAAAATGTCACTGATGGTCCAATAGTTATCCCCAAATATGTCAATTGAAAGTTTTCATCAGCAATCTCAAATGGGAATGGTGTCAAAAATGGATAATTATCAGTTGGTATGATTAGTTGGGATTTCTTTTCATTGAGTTTGCTGCCACTGAATTTTTCAAATAGTCTAATACATTTCATTGTTTTGGAATAATCTCTTTTATCTTTGAGGAAAACTGTGATATCATCAGCAAAAGCAAGATAATGTTGACTGCTATATGCTTCAGGTATCAAATCTCCTTGGTAACTATGGCCTCTGGTATTCTGTTTGATAGATCGTAGTAAAGGTTCTACTGCTAATGCAAATAATGAAGGGGAAAACGGATTACCTTGGAGGGTACCATTTTTTAAATTGAATAATGGGCCGGTCATGTTGTTGATGTATAAGGATCCCGTTGTCTGCTTGAGGATGTTGATGATTAACTTGGCTAATTTTTTTCCAAAATTTAAATGGGACAATAGTTGTTCCATATATTCGTGAGATATCCTATCGAACGCTTTCTCCAAATCCACAATTAGTATCAGCTTTTGTGGATTTGGTATTATATGCGTTTTATCTTTTGGATGAATTAGACTATCTAACATTTCTCTGAAAATGGTGATGTTGGAGAACGATGACCGGCCTGGAATAAAACCAGCTTGATCTTCCCCTATGATATCAGGCAAGTGCTTCAACAACCTATTATTAATTATTGTGGATAATAATCGAAGATTAGTGTTGATAAGGGCTATCGGCCTATAGTTTCCAATGTTTTCTTTTGACTTTCCAGGCTTTGGTATGATGTTAAAGAGTATAGTTCGGTAGTGGAATGGTAAATTTCCTTCAGTTAGAATGTGGTTAAATTCTTGAAGAAGGATGTGTTTGATTTGGGGAAATAATTCCTTATAAAATTTGTATGGGATTCCATCTATGCCCGGTGTGGACTTCAAATTTGCCGAATCAATTGCCAGTTTGAGTTCTTCCATTGTTATGGAGGAATCCATTTTTCTCTTCTCTTCAGGAGATATTCCTTGGGTTGGAATCACGTCCTGAAGATATTTATGTATTTTTTTGTGTCCTTTGTTCCTCTGGTTCCATCAAACAAGTCCATATAATATTCAGTTGCTATTTTCATTATCTCTTCATGAGATTGAACTAGTGTCCCTTCTACATCTTTTAGCTGTTTTATTGGGCGTTGTTCTTGATATTGGTGGAAAACTTGGTTAATATGTTGATAATATTCCGTCATTTTATCAAGTTCAGGCACTTTCACTTTTTTCAACATGTGTTTGAGTTTTTCTGCTTTGCATTTAATATCAATTATTAATTCATCGGTTCCTTGGATATCTTCATTTATAGATTGGTGCCTGAGAACATTAATGATTCTGTCGGTCAATCTATATCTCTTCATATTATAGTAAGCCTTGGATGAAGTTAAAGTCAACTCCACTGTAACTGAATCATGTGTGGATCTTTTCCCAAAATGATTTGTTTGTGTCATATTCCATTTGTTTTCTTTGTTTTTTAAGAAGCTCCCAGTGATATAGAACCTATCCAATCTCCGGCTTTTCCCTAATTCTGATGCTTTATTAGTGAATGTTTTCTTGATGTTATGTTTGATTGAATTGAATGAGTCGTTCAAGTTCAACAAAGTAATGAGATTAGTTAAGGATTCAGCAACTGAGTCTTCACGGCTTCTATAATTTAGGGAGTCCGAACGATCAATAAAATTATTAAAATCACCAGCTAACATGATGTTGATTGTCTTTCCTGGGAATCTAGTTTGAAGATTCTGATGTTGGGCAAGTAAACTGAGTTTGAGCTGATCATGGATCTGATTTTGCTTTTGGTATTGATTTGGATTATACAAGTTTATAATCCAGAGTGCTTGGTTATTTTCTAATTCAATTAAGACATCCGTGATGTGTTTTTGGAGTTCATGTTGGACAGTAATACCTGCTAATTTGGATCCTAACACTGGAATAGAATCATCAACAATTATTGCTGTTCTGGAACAGGTTGAATTATAGTATATGACTTTGTTATCGAACTGAAACGAAAAGTCTTCTGATAGATTTAGTTCTTGGAGCAAAGACACATTGGATTTTTGGGTGAAACTTATTACCAACTGGTCGCTGATACGACTCCGTTGTATATTTTGAGTATTGATTTTAATAATCATTATGTTTATTCATTGGAATTTTGATTTGTCTGTTTGTTTCTGGTTGCATCAGCTTCCAGAATTGACAAATCATCATTGGTTGGTGTTAATTCTGTTTTCTCATGTACTGGAATTTCATCACCCAGTAGCATTTCATCCTCCTCATATTCTTCTGAATCCTCATATTCGTCTTTTGCATCATAGATGTATTCTCCATCATTTTCATACTCCTCATCATATTCTTCGTCATTATCATTATCAGGTTCTGCACTTGATTCAGACAGGGTTGGCTCTTTAGAGCCAGTTTGTGCCAGTTTTGATGTCACTGATGGGTGTGGGTCTTTAATGACTAACTTGGTGTGGTAGTTTGGATATTTTCATAATCATCATCTCTTTCTTTGGATATTAATCCCAATTGGTGGAATGGATTCTTCCATAAATTGCTCAGTTCATTTTGTGGTGGTTTTGACTGTCTGGATCTAGATGAACCATGAACCATGGTGAACTCGGTAGAAGGAACTTCAATCACTGGTGGTTGATTTTGCTTCTGTTTGGGGTTCTCATGACGATCATCTGTAACATTTTTCTTTGGCCGCTTAAAGTAACAGTCTTTAGCTACATGGCTAGGCTTTTTGCAAATCGCGCAAGATGCTTGCTTGCAATTGTATCTGGTGTGTTCTCTTGAACCACAATTGATACAGTGTAAGCATTTAGTAATGACTTTAGAAACAATGTTGTCTTGGTGAATAACCGGGATTTGTTTTCCTGGTTCCATTTCCAAGTAACCATAAATGTAACGATTTTTAAGCTCCTCGTTAGGTCTTTTAGTCATGTCACTTTTAATCACTGAGAATGATGTTGGTTCAATTTGGGCTAGGTTAAGCGCTTGCTTGATGGTAGCATCGACAAAATAGTCGGGGGTTGTTTCCAAGGCTGTTATCTCAATCAATTGGATTTCTTTATCATTCTTGTTGATATTGATGCGTGGCTTGTAAGTGGATTGTTCAATGTCAACACTTAAATGGCTAGTGACAAAATCAATAAATGCATTACGTAACTTTTCATTCTTAGTTTGTAATTGACCTTTCAATATTGGGATAAGTGAGGATTTGAGACAAATAGTTTCATTTGAAATAAACAAGTAGTTTTGAGCTTCAATTAAAGCTTTCTTGATGAAGTTGATATCATCATTATCATTCAAATCAGTTTCAATGTTGGTTAATTTAACATCGATTAATTTTTGGAAGGCATCCTTTATTGTACTCAAATGATCATCAAGCTCATACTTCCGGTAGACCTCAGGTGGGATAATAAATGACATCATGATTTTTTGTTTATCTTGATGGCTCATAATAAATTTAATGTAATCCTCCTCTGCAATATTAGATTGTTTCAATCTTGAGAATTCATTAATTAAATGGGAATTTGTATAAAATTTGAAAAACTTTTCAATGGTGTAGATTTTGACAAATTCTTGATATTTCTCTTCAACATTTTCCACTTTTTGTGTGTCAAATCCGAAAAGTGATCCCCTCATGCCCTTTTCCTTAATGGCATATTCAAGGACATCTTGGTGTTCGAACTTGATTGATTTGAGATATTTAGCCCATTTAAAAACTCTTTCGAATTTGGCTAAAACATTTTGAAAAGTGGAGGTGGTGTTCATAATCAGGGTCCCCTGTTGGGATGCGCCTTTAGAGCCCGAGGCGATTTGGGCGTAGGATCTGCTGAAAGCAGCAACTGGGGCTGGGTTAGTTTTTTTTGGGGTTTTTTGGTTTTCAGAGTTTTTTTGGGTTTTGTTGTTTTCAATTTTTTTTTGGTTTTCAGAGTTTTCAGTAACAAAATCAATAGAAACAGAAGGTTGTGAATCTCCTTGAGATTTAATGGTGGCTTGATTTGACATATGCATGTCGACGCTAGTGTCACCTGCACTGTCAAGATTGCGATCGCAATCAACTGGAGAAACATTAATTTCCGGGGCTGGGCGGTGGGCAATATCAACATCAGAATCAGCATTAGAGGCCTCATTTATGGTATTAGATGGGGTTGCAAAGGTTTCAGCAGTACTTAAAAAAGTATTGTCATCTTCCTCAGTGATTTCTTCGTCTGAATGTGGTTCATTTCCGTGTTTGTTTACATTGTTTTGATCGGTTGCGTTGGGATTTGCATGATCTAAGTCAACGATAATATCAGAAGAAACCAGGGTTTCTTGAGAAGGAGGATCATTTGTTGGATCAGTGGAGTAGTTGGAAGGCTTTGGAATTCTTTTGGTATTATTAATACTCATTTTAAATCTTCTTGGTCGAGAACAATCATCGACAAGAAGCAGAGTGTAACAATATTACAAAATGGGCGTGTGGCGTAGTTGGTAGCGCGCCTGCCTTGCAAGCAGGAGGTCACTGGTTCGATTCCTGTCTCGTCCAAATGAAAACAGTTCTCTAAATTTTTACCTCACATTGTATTGATATTTTTTTATTCGTACCTACCAATGGCACAAAATACTTCCTACCGACCCCCCGGTATTTTCCGTACTACCGCACCGGGTTACGTTCATACCAAACTACATGTTCAAATGTAGCTTTAAGTAAAGTGCAAGCTCCAATAGTCTGGTCTTGTCTATCACTTAACTTAAGGGTACTTTATGTGATTTTGTGTACTTTATGTGATTTTGTGTACTTTATGTGATTTTGTGTACTTTATGTGATTTTGTGTACTTTATGTGATTTTGTGTACTTTATGTGATTTTGTGTACTTTATGTGATTTTGTGTACTTTATGTGATTTTGTGTACTTTATGTGATTTTGTGTACTATGGTGGAACAATGTTTTTCCGACAAAAAAAACGCCGGACACCTATGTACAATAATTACCTCTTCTGATAAAAGTGCGCTCTGTTGTCACAAGTTCGAGATCTTATACTAGGAACCAGATCATTAGATCTCTACTAATAACTATTATAGTCGTTGCTATCAAGATTATATTTACAGCCATTATTGGTTTAAGGTTGCTAGGTGTCGTGCTGTTTGTCCTTACTACTGTCCTTACTACTGTCCTTATATTTACAGCCATTATTGGTTTAAGGTTGCTAGGTGTCGTGCTGTTTGTCCTTACTACTGTCCTTACTACTGTCCTTATATTTAACTTTATTATCTAAAGTGTTTGTCATTATACGTGAGTGCGTTTGTTTCCTCTTTATATACATTGAAGTACTTTGTAGACCTGTGGAATTCTAACAAGTACAACAGTCTGGCGTTGCCCTGTGCCACAGACGGCACCAACAATAAGTGAAAAAAAATGCGATGTTAGGCTTTCTCATTTTCTATGCAACATTTGATGCATAGAAAAAAAGTCAGCCCCACGCGGGGCTCGAACCCGCAACCTTTCGATTAATCGAAATTAAGAGTCGAATGCACTACCGATTGTGCTAGCGAGGCATGCTCCGCGACGGGGAATTGAACCCCGGTCCCCCGCGCGACAAGCGGGGATTCTAGCCACTAAACTATCACGGAAATGATATTATTGTTGTAGTATGGTTTGAGCTACTGGTTATAGGCAATGATACACGTGAACCATCAAGCTGGCCCATATTAGCAAGGTCTCCAAAAAGATCCTCGCCTCACCTTCATCCCACCCTCAGGTCCGTGTTTCTCGCAGACATCAAGAAGTAAACTCACAACATCATACTACTTCTTCTGCTGCCAACATTCCTCCTTCACCTACCCCTGCCCGTGATACTGTCACTTCCTCGGCTCTGGCCACTTCTTCTATCCCTGCTTCTGCCCCTGCTTCTGCCCCTGCTTCTGTCCCTGATTCTGTCCCTGCTTCTGTCCCTACCTCTGTTCCTACCCCTATTACTACCTCACCTCATACTACCTCACCTCATTCAGCTTCCCCCTTCTCAAAACATCCAACTATCCTGGAAAACTTAGACAAAATGCCCACGCCACTGGAATCATTTACTCCCCGGCCAATGAAGCTTCTGTCAAAAGAACAATCTTCCCCCCCTGGAGGATAACAACAACGAAATAAATTCACCTCAATCAGATGGCTCAAATGTCACAAAAAACGCCTCTCATACACAAAATGAGTAAACTATCGATCATTAGTCAAAACATCCAAAGATTGAGATTGGATGACTCCAAAATTCTCCATCTATCAAACCAATATAACATTTCAATGTTTCAAGAACTTAATCTTGGCGAGGACTTCCTCTTCCAACACCAAAACAAAAAAATTTATAAAAATACTCCATCATCCCGCACAGCTATTATAATTGAGGACCACATAAAGGTCGTTGATCATTCATTGCTAACAATTGCAGTACTGAGCCAGCTCCAGGTTTATATCACAGATGCCATTATTGAACAAGATGCCAACAACTGGCTTTGGCTAATCAATATCTACAACCCATCTGCTGATTACCAAAAACAAATCCTCCTTCAAAATCAACTCTCCATCACCCTCCAAACCCAGCTTACCACTCTCAGAGCGAGAAGCAACAATAAGACCATCAACATTATTCTCGGAGGTGACTTTAACAACTTTGTCAATTCAAGAGACTCTGCTAACTTCCGTTCTCGCGAACAAAGATCGTCCGAGTCGCTTAAAAAGCTAATCAAAACTTTCAAGCTAGCAGATATCTATGAACATCCAAAATTGCACCACATTAAAAAGAATTGGACTAACCAATCCACCACGGAAGAAAGTAGTCGCAGAATAGATCGTTTTTATATCAGTCAGTCCATGATCTCCGACAAAAACAGATTTCATATTCAAATGTCCCAACAAAACTATCTAAAGTCTTCTTCAACTCACGATTCTATTATTCTTGAAATCAACACTCAACCTCATGCAATGACTTACATCCCCCAACATAATATCATTAAAAATCATATTATTCAATGGCTTCTGAAGATCAAGTTTCCACCCACTGTGAACTCTACTTCAGACCTCATTTCCGAGATTCGCTTGAAGCTGAATTTTTTGACGATGGTACACAAGAAAATAACAGAAAATACTGATGAACCAAATTATTATGACCACATAAGAACTAGGTTCCACCAACACTCCAGACCGCGCCCAATCAAAGCCCTCAAAGCTTCAGATGGCGCTTTATTGACATCACAGCAAGACATGCTTCTAGAAGTAACCAATTACTATCAAAAACTCTACGATGGATCTCGTGGTTCAAAGAGCTCGGAAAATATAGAAAGGTTCATCAACGCCTCCTTGGGAGATCAGTTACCACTAACCAACACTGAATCCAACAACTTGAACAAACCAATCACCATGACAGAATTGGAATATGCCGTTACTGAATCCAATACTCAATCCGCCCCCGGGGTAGATGGTATACCATACGGCGTTAATAAGTCTCTCTTTCCTCAGATAAAACACATACTTCTAAAAGAATTTAACCAAATTCTTTCTTCAGGGGAAATTCCATTCAACTATCGAACCATAAAATTCACTCTCATACCAAAACCAAACAAAGATGTTCAAAAAGTGGAGAATTACAGGCCCATAGCATTAATCAACACAAATTTGAAACTCTTTTCCAGCATCATCAACGCCCGTTTGCTCCCGTTCTTGCAAAAAATTATCGGCCCAAATCAAGTTGGTTTCATACCTGAAAGATCCTCCTTCTCTAATATAACAATTTTCGGTGACTTGCTTTCCAGTTTAATATCCCCACAAGACAAGCCACATGTCAATCATTCTACTAACCACCGAATCATGCTTGCTGACTTTGAAAAGGCTTTTGACCAGATTTCCCATCTATACCTTAAAATATTACTTCGAAAACTCAATTTTGGAAAAATGACGGAAACTATTCACGCTATCCTTACCAAAGCCCTCGGAACCATTTGCCTAAATAACATTACAGGCCCTTCTTTCCCATTAAGAAACGGAACCCTTCAGGGCAACCCACTTTCACCAACAATTTTCGCGTTAGCCCTTGAACCTTTTCTAAGAGCCATCCAAAGATTAAATAAAGGATTCAGTTACAACCATAAGATCCAACCAAACATCATCCCCAGAGTCAAATACCTTGCCTATGCAGATGATGTTACCTTATTCTTGAGAGATCATAATGACTTCAAAAACACTATGAAGATAATTCAGGCGTTCGAACAAGTCAGTGGTTCTAAATTAAACAAAAGCAAATCCAGATTAATTGTTCCATGCGATCAAATACCATTTCAGTCCGACTTCCAAATAGATATTGCTGACAATAATTATGAAATCCAATATCTAGGCGTTAAAATTGGGAACTCGTGTCAAACCTGGCCTAATACTCTCCAAAAAGACATCAGCACCAAATATTACATGACCAACATGAATTCACTACCAATATCAAGTCAAATAGTCGGATATAACACATATATCTTGTCTAAGCTATATTACCACGAGATTCATGCACCTATGCTTCCAGACCAAATAGATTTGCTAGAACAATCCATCAAAAACCAGGTGAACAAAAAACTGAAAATCTCCATGGACACTTTGAAAACAAGCCCATTGAAAGGAGGATATGGCATGGTGGATATCAAAAGCCAATTGAGCTACCGCAAGGCAAAAATCTTTCAACAACTCTTTCTCAAATCTTTAAACCCATATTGCCAGTTACTCCGATTCAAGCTCCAACTAGCAATAAACATGATCATCAAACAAAATCTATCCGAGGAAGAGCAGTCGATACAAGGATATATAAAAACCCAATACTGGTGGCGGTTAATATTGGGCGACCAGATCAATATCAAGAATAAGAGAGACAGCAGGTCCATACTCAACCAGGTTATAAATCTACCAATGTTTACCACAGCGGAAAAATGTGCTTTTGTGGCTTGGTATAAATTATTGTCCAAACCAATATCTCAACAACAAACATTGAACCCAATGAATATCAAACACTCAGACCTTGCCAAGTCCATTCAAGACGGTATACCAACTATCTATCAAATGGAGATCCCAAAACTGGTCATGGAGTTTGAACACAAACAGGGAAGCAAGAAAAAAAGAGCCAGAATTGATAAACACAAATTATCCACCACTTTAACCAATATCCAAGAAGTCACCCAAACGAAACAAAACTCTTTCTGGAAGAGACTCCACAAATACCAACATAATAGCCCTGGTTACTTTGAAAACATACACATATTCCACTTAGGTGCTGAACAATTTTTTTACCAACATAGAAAATGTCACTATTGCGGGCTCGAAACCGTTTCTCAAGACCAACAACATGAATCACCAGAACTCCAAGTCAAGATCAAAATGACCCATTTCCTAATTCAATGCCCATTATCAACCGAGTTATGGTCAAGATTGAAAATCCCAATTCCATTAGCATGGAATAACTTAATCGCTCCCAATCATTCAGAATCAACAATCAAAAAGATCGACCGCTACCTATGCTATCAACGCAAACTCTCACGCCTAAGATATCATAACCAAATTGATTGGAACACATCAATTAACAACTTGATTTATATCATTACTACTGGGAGCTGAATAGTCGATCAAAACAAAAAAGAAAAAAAAATTAACAAAAACAATAACAAAAAAAACATTTTATTTAAATACTAATAATTATCACTAAAGGGTTTTTCACCATATGATATGGTTTTCCCTAACATATATAATGAGCATTAGCTTATAAGATTTTACATAGATATATATAATTATATATTTATTAATATATCGAACTTTGAAGGAAAAAAAAAAATTCAAATTAGGTGATCACAAAGATGATCCTTTTTTTAAACTAAATAAAGGTGAAAACAAGAGGAATGTTGAATCCTTAAATAAATAAAATGGTTAAAACTAATAATGGGGTGTTGGGCCCATTCCCGCAATAAAGGACTAACAGATAAGGGATGGAACATAAGGTAATACTTCGATGAGGTAATGTAGATCATGGTTTCGCATGGTACCATCCCGTTGGTAACCAGGACTCAACTCAACCATGATCCGATAATATAACATTATGTTATATTACGATGCGACTAGACTAGATGTAGTTAGTCACGGGTTAGGATTGATTTAGTAATTACTCTCTGAAGAACCAGAGATCATATATATTGAAAACTTTTCATAATCGACGACTATAATTATATACTAATGGTTATGAGCTTATGGTTATGAGCTTATGGTTGTGAGCACGTGTATCGTTGCCTATAACCAATAGCTCAAACCATACTACAACAATTCCCCCCGTCAAGATCTTCTATTCAAACTTTGAAAGGAACGACCCAACAACGGTTTTCTACTGATAGGAATACTAG
>NW_027043835.1:0-14065 GCF_037102585.1 Saccharomycopsis crataegensis
GATAGAAAAATATTTTCTTATCTTATAGAATACAAACTTTTTATCGTACCGACATACCCCTTGTCGTAAAGGATGTACTTTTTGTTACCGTATGGGATAAGTGAATTTGCCTTTTTTTTGCATCGTATGGATATATAATTTTTCCAGGACGAACCCCCTTCCGATAAAAGTGGTAATATTTTTTTTTACCATGAGGTTGAAAAACATTCGGTCAAAAAAAAAAAAACCATGTATTTTTGGTAATGTTTTTTTATGAAAAAAAAAAAATTGGTCTTCTACAACAGTTTTTTTTCACCACTTTTTTGAAAAATTTCAATACAGTACTATTGGAACCCAAAAAAAAAAAAACCCCTTTTTCGACATGATGGTAGAAAAAGCAAATTTTTTCGATATATTTTTAGGTAATAAATTTTTTATCTTACAGATATAAAAAAAAAAAAGCAATTTTTTCCGAAAGTGGTGAATTTGGATATATTTTTTAACTTTTTCACATTTACGACATAACCCCCTCTACCAGTGGTCCAAACCTTGTGAATTTGAATAAAAATATGATTATTTATATTAGTTATCTAAAAAATGTTTTCTTATAATAAACTTTATAATATTTACGCAGCAGCTTATTTCCATTCCTATAAAGAATTAAGTTCTTATAAAGAAATAAATTCTTTATTAAAATCCAACAGTTTTAATTCTTGTTTGATTAGAGGAATTATTCATGATTATGATTTTGCCATTTTTGTTTATAATAAATTTTCTTCTTTATTAACTTTAGAAGTAAAACAATTTATTGTTTCTAGAATGATAATGTCTAATGATATTAGACCTTATTTAATCAAGAAATATAAACCTAAATTTATATGGTATCCAAATTTACCTTCTGATGATACTTTATCTAAATTATCTCAATATGATATTGATTTATCTGTAGTTTATTTATTAAAGAACAAATCTTATAATTTTAATAAAAATAAATCTTTATATCTTTTTGCTAAAATGCTTAATAATTCTCATTTGATTAAACATTCTGATTTTATAGAAGATGATATATCTCCTAGTTATTATTTGCCTAACTTAAAACAAGATGTACCTTTATTGACTAAAGAAGAATATATAAATACTTTTTCTAATTCATCTTCTTTTATAGACGAGTTTGTTTTTATATACACATTTAGTCAAGATGTTAAATTTATTTATGATGTTCCTTTATATAATGATTATGATTTTAAATCTAATTTTGATTACAACAAATATATGATTATTAATTGAATATATAAAAATGGATTTGAATAAAGAAGCTATCGATAGATTAAAGTCGAAATTCAAATCTAATTTTGATTCTCTTCCTGAAGATGTTAAACAATTTTTAATTTCTAACGAAATAAAACTTATTGATGAAGAACAAGAAGAAGCTTCTAAAAATAATTTATCTAGACATTTAGCACAGGTAAATTATAAAAAGAATAAAATGAAAAAAGAAAGAGAGAAAGTATCTAAATGGTCTTATGATAAAATAGTAAAATCTACTATATCAGAAATAAATACTGTTTATAATGTTGATTTAAAATTGAATACTTTTAGTTTAGATTTATTAAAAAGTTATAAAGATGAATATAATATTTTTATAGAAAATTTAAAAAACAAAAGATTTTATTTAAGCTTTAAATTTTGTCATCTTTATTTTTATATAGAAAAGAATGGTAAAATATTTGCTTCTACTAGAATAACTAGAATCACTCCTTCTACTTTCGAAAAAGATATAACTAGAGCTTATGGAAAATTAGATTCTCTTTTAAATACTTTACAAGATGATGTTTATGGTTATCAACCTATTTTAACTGAAGGACAATGTAATACTTTAGCTATTTTTAGATTTTATTATATAACTATTCCAAGATGTGTTAAGAATTGGGATTTGTCTGAAACAACTATTCATTTTAATTTTGCTAAATTATTTTGTGCTAATAAAGAAGATAAAAGTTGCATAGAACAATGTAGTAATTTTTTGTGGAATACTGAAATATCAGATTTTAATCAATTTTTAGAACAAGAAAAATTAGTAGTATTTGAACCGAAGTCATATATAAATACTATATCTGATATAAAAAATTTTTATGATTTACAATTATGTCATTTTTCTAAAAATACTTTTAAAGATGATCATTATTGTGTTTTATATTTTAAAGAGCATATAGGAGTTCTTTATGATTTTAATTTGTCATTTATCAATAGTTCTTATTCTGTAACAAAATTTACTCCTTTAAAATCTTCTTTTAATCAAACAAATACTGTATGTTTTGATATAGAATGTTATTTTGATCCTAATATGGATTTATCTCAAGTAAATATACCTTATTTATGCTGCTATACTTACTTAGAAGATAAAAATAGAAAAATTTATTCTACAGAGGGAAGAGATTCTGTTTTAGAAATGTTAAATTCTGTTTCTAAACAATATCCTTTTCAAACTGTAGAATTAATCGCTCATAATGGAGGTAATTATGATTTTCATTATATTATTTCTTCTATACACGATCCTTCTATTATTAAAAATATTATGATAAGAAATAATTCTTTTATTAGTTTTGAATTTGAATTAAATTCTACTAGATTTATTGTTAAAGATAGTTATAGTTTTTTATTATGTAGTTTATCTAATGCTGCTAAAGCTTTTAATGTTGATTCTGCAAAAACTGATTTTCCTCATCATTTAATGAAATCTAAAGAAGATATAAATAATAAATTGCCTAAATGGGATTCTATAGAAGAAGTTCTTAATGTTCATTATGAAAAAGATAGAATGTTTATTACTTCAGATAATATAATACATTATAGTGAAGATAAAACATCTAAAAAGCTTATAGATTGGGCTAGACAATATTGCGAAAATGATGTAATAGTTTTAGCAGATGTATGGATAAAATTTAAAGAGGCAGTTTTTGATATTTTTCAATCAGACGTAGTGGACAAATCTCATACTTTAGCTGGAATGTCTTTTAATTTGTTTAAAGCTTTTTTAAGTCCTGATATATTTTTAATCCATCCTAGAAAAGAAGATTATTTAAATATAAGAAAATCTTTAATTGGAGGAAGATGCATAAGTACAAATGGTATTCATGAAGATGTTTTATGTTTAGATGTTAAATCTTTATATCCTGCAGCTATGGCATATTATGATCAACCTTATGGTATGATGAAAAAAGTCAAAGTTAAAAATCCTCATAAATTAGGAGTTTATTATGTGTCTGTTTTACCTAATAAAAATCCTACTTCTAATTTCTTCCCTTTAAGAAAAGAAGATAATACTATTTATTATTTAGATAATTATGGACAAGAATATTCTGCTTGGTATACATCGGTTGATATAGACATAGGTTTACAAGAAGGACATAAAATACAATATAATGCTTTTGATGAAACTGGATATATAGGTTATGAATGGGAACATAAAGGTAAAATATTTAAAGATTATATCGAAAATGTTTTATACAAATATAAATTACAATTTGAAAATGAAAATAATCAGGTTAAAAGACAAGTTATTAAGATTATTATGAATAGTTTATGGGGTAAATTTGCTCAAAAATGGATAGATACTGTTTATGATTTTAAATTAGGTTGGGAAATAGATATAGAAGACGATGCTTATATGGTTTGGGATACAGAATATGTATTAGTTAAAGGTAAAGAAGATAAAGAAACTGGTAACAAACCTATTCAAAACGGAGTTTTTACTTTAAGTTATGCTAGATTACATATGAAAAAATTATGGGACGCTGCTGTTAAAAATAATACTGTTTGTTTGTATAGTGATACTGATAGTATTTTTGTTAGAAAATCAGATTTTAATTTAAATGCTAAAATAGGAGATATTCCTGTATTAGGTTCTGATATGGGACAATTAGAGTTAGAAGCTACTTTAGATAGTTTAATATGCGCAGGTAAAAAACAATATATTGGTTTTAAAAAAATTATTGACGGAAAAATAGTAGAAAAAAGTAGATTTAAAGGTATTCCGTCTAAATATGTTACTCCTGATATGTTCTCTTTTTTACTAAAATCCAAAGACAATAAAGCAGTAGTTAAATTTCTTAAATTTAGAAGAGAGTGGGGATCTGTTAGAGGTTATATAGAAAGTAAAGAAGTTAAAGCTACTTAAACTTCAGTAACATTTTTATTTTTTCTATATTTAATTCTTTGATCTCCATCCATATGAGCCCAACATAATTTCAATTTTTTATCACACATAGCCACACAACATGGTTTTCCATTTTTACATGTAGCCACACATTTTTTATGTTCTTCTACTTTAGGCGGAATTCTTCTGCTTTTATTTTTTGTTTTCAATAAAGTATTTTTTAATTCTTCATCATCAACTTCTATTTTTAATTCTTTTAATTGAACTAATAAATCATCTATAATAGATGATTTTAACATCTTTAGTGCTCTGTCAGTTTGTTTTGGAGACATTTTTATTTTTATGTCAAATTTTTAATAATCACATTACTTGTACTTCTAAAAGTAGTTAATCTATGAGTCTGTAAACAACTACTTATATATAATTCTTCTTCATAAGGAAAAGTTATAATATCAGTTTCGTTTTCTTTAACTATTCCTATATGGCTTAAATCCATTATATCTCCTTTTTTTAATCTTCCTAATTTATTATAATCATGAATTATTTGTTTATAATACCAAGGTAAAGTTATTATGTTTCTTAATTTGTAACCATAACAATTTTTAATTTCTTCATTTGTAATAACAAAAGCTCTTTTATTATTTTTATCTAATATTTGTCCTACAGGTCTTTTTCCTTTATAAGTTTTTATTTCATTATTAAAATCACAAATTATATAACCGTCATACATAACGTATTCTGGATTTATATCAGTATTTATAACATCTCCATTAAAATCTATTTCTACTACTTTGTCATTACTATTCATTTTTCTTTTATATCTTATTCTAAAAATTTTATTTAAACTATCCGGAAGTTTTTTATCTTCTATTTCTATATTGTTTATATATCTATATAAAATAGAATTTTCGTATTTGGTATGGTCTCTATTAGTTATTTTAGGTATGTATATCTCAGGATTATCATCATTTCTTTTTGCTAATCCAACATATTTATCACTTTTATAAAAAACACCACTATTTTTTGGAAATTCTAACCCTTCTGTTAATGATATTTCAGGCCATATCAATTGATTACTTCTTTTTGCTTTATGCCATGTTAAAGGAGCTATACTTTCATAACAATCATAGTTAATTTTTATTCCTAATTTTTTATAAATATCTTTATAATATTTTTCATGAACTTTATAATTTTCAAAAATTTCTTCTATTAAATCATAAAAATATTTTTGATTATTTCCTTTATATTTTATTATAGAATTTTTTATTTCCATATAAGAATTATTATCAATGCGTACTTTTAACATATCTTTTATCATAGTTTTTTCTAAAATCTCTAATTTTTCTTTATTATTTATAATTATTCCTAATATTTGCAAATCAAAATTAAATTTGACATAAGATACATGAGGTTTAGCTTCTTTTTTAATTATTTTTAAATTAGGCACAAAAACATCTTTACTATATGTTTTAATAACTGTACCTATATTATTTTTCGTATTTAAACAATACCATCTGCTTTTAGAATATAAAGCTATATCAAAATCTACTTTTGGTTCGTTATAGGGAGATTTATTGTGATAAGCTTTTTGGATTATTCTTCTATTATTTATTCTTAAAACAGACCACTCTTCATTTAATTCAAAATCATCACACCAAATTAGTTTATTTATTGGTTCAAATGTGAAAGTTATTATATATTCTAAAATGCCTTTTTCCATTGTTAATGTTACTTTTAATGAATATTATTCAGATATTCCACAAGAATTGATTGAAAATATGTTAAAAAACGCTGAATGCAATTTACCTGGTAAATTAGAATTAAAGCTAGAACCAAATAGAAAATTAATTCAAAAAGGACCATATATTCTTCCTCCTATTAGATGGGTTAATAGTTTTGAAAGAAATGCTGAATTTGATATAACATGTGATGTAAAATAAGATATATAATTAAAATGAAAGAATTAAAAAATAATTTAGATTTCTTTTCTACTATAACTCAATCTACATTAAGTGCTTTTCATATTTCAGGTGTGGATAATGATTTATATGAAAACATAGAAAATTTAAAAAGATGTGCTAATAATATACAAGTAAAAACTTTGGTGACAATAGAAAAAATAGATGAAAATAATTTTAAGAGATTTTTTCTGACGGTTCAGAAGATGTAGTAACAGAAGAAAACATATTAGAACCTTCATTATATGAAAGCTCTTTAATAAATGATAAATTAAATATAACCCCAGATCCCATCACTTCCATCAAATTAAATAAAATAATTAAAATAAATAATAAGAAAATTTCAACTCCTATAGAAAAAATGTTTTTTGGCCTGGCAAATTTCAACGCGCCCCGGCAAGGCGCGGAAATTTGACTAGGCCTTTTATTCAGATCCTAATATTAATTGATTAGTTACTGATTGCAAATAACCTGAAATAGGAGTATTCAATGCTATAGAAGCAGTATTATTTCTAGTTATCATAGATAATAAATACCAATCACATTCGTTTATACCTTTATAATAACAACCATTTATTTCATATATTTTTTTATTGTATGTTACTTTACCTATATTAATAAACATGTGGTTATAATTAAATTCTTTACCTTTTGATCCGCTATCTATCATAATTTTTATATCATTTTCACTAAAAGTTATTCCATAAAAAGTAAGTTCATTTAAATCTTTTAAACTTAAATAATCGCATAAAACATAATCTTGTACAGGATCACCTTCTTTATTCAAAACTTTTAATTCTTTTTCTAAATTTTTATCCATTAATCCATATAAATTCATTTCATCTCCATCAAAATCAGCATTAAATGATTTACATAATAACGGATTAAAAGATATTGTTTTATCTTCTTTATATTGAATTTTCATAAATCTCATAGAACTTGTATTTAATGTAGGTTGCCTATTCAAAATACATATATTAGTACCTATATTAACTCCATAAGGTATTTTTACTACGTCTAAAGGTAAATTAGGATCAGGAGATATAACTGATCTAAAACAATGATTAGATCTATGTCCTTCAAAAAATTTATGAAAAGCTCCATTTTTATTTATTAATAATTTTTTGTATTCTTTATGCAAAGCTTTAACATTTATATTTGGTTTAGATAATAAAGAATTTATAACATTATTTCTTAAACAATTAGGTAAAACAACTATATCTCTATAAATTCTTAAATCGGAAGGGTCATCAGAACCGAAATATTTTTCTTTAGAAATAGGCAAGATTGACAGATCAAAATCTATAATAGAGTAAGTATCATTTTTTAAAGAGATGTCATAACCTAAAGATCTTAAATAACTTAAACAAATTATAAAATATTGGTTCGTTTTGATCATTTCTGAATTTTTATTAGAATAAAATAATCCTGTGTCTTTAGATTTAGGTATTTCTATTTGATCTATATTCCAAATCTCTTTTATAGTATTAAAAGCATTTATAGCTAACAAAACATCTCTTTCCATTTGTCCAAATCTAAGACCTCCTTTATTTTTCTTACCTTCTTTAGGTTGTTTACTTATTATATCTAAACTATCGTTATTACAATATTGTAATTTATCTTCTACTTGATGTCTTAAAGCCAAATATTTGCAATTACCTACCATAATTTTATTTTTTATTCTTTTGTTGTCTATATAAACATATTTATAACTCTCTTTTATTTCTTTGATCTGTCCCATGGTCATTCTAGATGGAAAAGCATGAGGATTTATTATTATGTCTATATATTTTTGATATCATTTTCTATATAATAAGGCGGATTATCTAAGATCAAAGATATGACTCCTTTTTGACCATGTAAACTAGTCATTTTATCACCTACTTGTAAATCTTTTTTATCATGAATAACTAATTTAAAAGGATTTTTTCTTATTCTTACAACTCTTCCTTTTGATTTAGCATATACTTTAATCAAAGTTTGTATTTCAGTAGGATCATAAATTTTATAAAGAATATCTCCTTCTTCTACAAAACTATTCTTTTTCACATATATTTTAATAACTTTCTTAGATTCTATATAAATCTGTTGTTTTACATAATTAAAATGTTTTGAAACAGATCGAGATATAACTAAACTATCTTCTAAATTATATCCAAACCAAGGCATTATAGCTACAGTAAAATTATGATCTAGATCTTTAGTCAAAAATTTAGTATTATCTATATAAAAATTATATTTATTAGTGTATTCTATACTTTGTTTTAGCATAGAAGTCATAAAAGTAGCTCTAACTGGTGGATTATGAAACAAGAAAGGTATTTTATTAGCAGTATAACTTAATAAAGAATTACCTATTATTCTTCCTTTTAAGCTAGAAATATACGCGTAATTTTCAAACATTATAATATCGCATTTTTCTTTAAAAGATTCTATAGATTTAAAAGAACCTATGTATTTACCATTCAAAATAACTCTTATATCCCCTTTTTCTAATTTAGGAATAATAAAATCTTTAGTAATTAATTTAGCATCTTTAACTAAATATTTTACTGTTCCGCATAATTGGCCGTCAGGAGTTTGAATAGGACATAATTTGTATTTCTCATTTATTTTTACTTGTCTATCTAACAAAGTCATATTCTCTCTAGTAGTTGGAAAAGTAATTCTTCTTATACTTTCTATATCGCTATAAATATTATAGTGTTTCATAAGTTCAGAAACTGAAGTTACATCAAAAATATGTTTAACAACCCATCTATTATTCTTAAAAGCGTCTACTATATTTCGATTATTAATAAACATATCATACATAATCTCTCCTGCAGTAGCTAATCTGAAATTATAATCTGGTTCTTCTATTATACCTAACCATAATCTAAACATAGATCTTAAAGCTTCTAGATCTATTTCATTTTTAATAATTTTAGATTTGTCGTATTTACTAAATTCGTCTATAATACTTAAATGGTTATATAATTTGTCGTCTCCTTCTTTACAAATTTTAGTCCAATTAACGGGTATATTCCATTTATAAGATTTTCCTTTACTATATAGATTATATTCAAACATATTTTTAATAACTACTTTAGAACCGTCAGTAAAATAAGCAGTTTTATCCCTAAAATTATTTTTGATCTTTACAAACATATTGTTAACAGAATAACAAAGTCCGTCGATAATAAAATAACCTGCAACATCTAAAGGATTGTTTTTAGAATATTTAGTACCTACCATTATAGGTATTTCTGCGCCTTCATACAAAGCAGAAAATGTTTGTTTATATTCTATACATTCTATAGGAGAGTATTTTATAGTAGATTCGTCTAAATTAGGAAAATAATTTTCAAATATTTCTATTTGACCAAAATCTGTATGTTCCATTTTGCAAATCAGTTTTAAAAAATCAAATAGCTAATGATAATTTAGTCATTTCATATTCTATTTCACTAGAAATCAATTCTAACACAATTATTTCTTTGATGTATAATTGCAAAGAAGTTTTAACATCGTTTTTATCTTCATAATAAGTAGGAATAGAAATACTAATTAAAGCTTTAAATCTATTGTTTCTTAAATCATCTATTTTAGCATCTTTAATAACAGTTTTGTCATTAATAACATATTTCTTATTATCATCAATAGAAACATTAAATTTGTTAGCTACTTTATTAATTTGTTCATCTAATTGTTTAGATTTTATTTCAATAAATTCTTTATTAAAATTGTTGATTTGGACAGTATCAACAATATAAAATTTATTTTTCAAAGTAAAAAGTAATTCAGAATCTTCATAAAAAATAGGATACAAAAATTTAGAAGAGTTTTTAAAATTATTAGGCTTACCTACAGTTAATTTAGACTCTTCAATTTTATCATAAATCATTTTTAATAATTATTTGTTTTTCAATAAATCTATTTTGACTTTTTAAAATGTTTATTATAGAAGATATATTTTCTTCACACTTTAAATCTTTTGCTATTTGCTGAATCTCTTTAATATTCATATTTTCAATTAATTTACCTCTTTTTGTTTTCTTATTTTTAAATTTATATATATTAGATAATCTTAACTTATTATCCACACAAGATCTCCAGATACTATACCCGTCTTCTAAAGGCAAATTAACTTTAAAATTATGAAATATTTCACCAAAAACTCTCTCTCCTGTATTAATATTATAACAAACAACTTCTTGTCCGTAAAACCTTCCCCAAGATATATTATATTTGTTCTTATCAAAACAATTAGTAAAATCCCAAATGTATTCTTTCAATTTAAAAACTAAAATATCATCTGGTTCTGGAAAAGATACTAAGTTAGATTTATAATTTATTTTATTATCTTTTTCTATAATATTCAAAGTATTATTTATATCAAATCTTTTTTTACTAGCAATATCATACATTTTTTCATCTATAGTATTTTTAGCAGCATGTAAATAAACTTTGACTTTAGAATCATTTTTAGATAAAAAAGAATGAGAACCAAATCTAACAGTTCTACCTATACTTTGTTCTATTTGACTAAAATTCCAATGAGGAGCTAAAATATGTACTGATCTAGTATTATTAAGAGTTATAGATTCAGACATTACCAGAGAACCTATTAATATATTAATAAGACTACCATTTATATTTTTTAAATTGTTATAAGTATTTATTATTTTTTCAGATTCCTTCTTATTAGTATCACCGCATAAAACAGCATAATGTTTATCACCTTTCTTATTATAAGGTTTAAAACCTAAACTATTTAATACTTGGATTAAAAAATTTATACCTCTTTTAATAAAGAAACAAAAAATAACTGTAGGTTTTTTATCTAGAGTTTTAATTAATTCATAAATTTTAGAAGATTGTTCGTATAAAGGAATATTTTTATCGAATTTTTCAGAACAAGAAATAGCATTTTGTCTTTCTATAATATAAATTGAATCTTTTTTCTTATACATGTTATAAATATCTAATTGTTTTCCTTTCAATTCAGAATAAAATAATACATTATCTCCAACCTTAGTACCGATATATTCTATTTCAGCAGTATTAAAATTATTATCATAAAATATAATATCAGATCTCTCTCCAGAAATATTTAATAAAATATCTATTTCTGAAACAGAATCTACTATAGGAGTACCAGAAATAACTAACACTTTACAGAAAGAAGAATTTATTATACTATCCTTTATATGTTTATATCTAACTCCTGATTCTTTTAAATTATGAGCTTCATCTAAAATAATTAAATCATAAGAATCTAAATTTTTTATAGAATTATAAACTTTGCTATAAGTCATAGTTTTTATACGAGATTTAAATAGAAAAAGTCTATTGTCTTCAACCACTTTTATATATTCTTTTTTAAAATTTTCGGAAGAATTAACTGTACTAGATAAATATAAAACTGAAAATCCTTGACTTAAATAAATATAAGATAAAGCAGCTGCAGCATAAGTTTTACCTAAACCAACTTTGAAACATATTGCTAAACTTTTATAAGGATTATCAGGATGTAAAAAAGATAAAACTAAATTTTGTTTTTCTTTAGTAGAAACTAAAGAATAATAATCAACAACCTTGTTATTAGCATAAAATAAATCAAACTTCATACTTTATTTAACATTTGACATAAATAATTATAATCATATAAACATATGATATATCTAATATAGACTTTTTTCAAATCATCAGTAATATTGAAATAAATTATCGCTTCTTCCCAAGACATATTTCTGTTAAATATAATTTTACAATTTTCTACAATATCTTTATTCAACATGTTTGTATTCAAAAAATATGCTAAAATTAAAAAAGATTTAGAAATGGATTTTAATAAAAGAACAGAAATAGAATTAGAAATAAGAATGAATATAATTAAACCTATAGATTTCAATCCTAACAAAGAAGAAATATTGACTTATTATAAAAGCGATCATATGAAATGCTTGACTTTTAGATCTAGATATAAAGGATTGATAGAAACTAAAGAAATATACGATAAAATAAAATTAAATGATCACACTAATTTAGTACTTTCTATTGAACAAACTCATTTAAAAGAAGATTTAAAATTACAATTAATAGAAACTAATAAGAGACATATAAAAAGAGAAATTATAAAAGAAAATCCTTTGACAACTATAACTGAATGTAATAATGAATATATGTTAGAAATAGAATTTGATATAAATAATTACGAAGAAGTAGAAAAAATAATGAATAAATACAAAAATAAATATTGGCCTTTGATAAAACCTATGGAAATATCATCTAAAGAACTATCTAAAAAATTAAATTTTAATAACGAATGGATTATAAGTCCTAAAGCAGACGGATTAAATATATTAATTTATGAAAAGAAAAATGAAATGATGTATATTTTTAATAATGGAAGTGTGAAAGGAAATATAACAGATCCAGATAATATATACGAAGGAGAGTTGGTAGGAGATAAAATATTAATCTATGATTGTGTTATGAAAGATAAAATAGATGTAAGAAACGAAATATATATTAAAAGAAGAAAATATATAAATAAAAAATTTAAAAAAGAAGCTTATATAATAGAAAATATAGAAGGATTAAAAGAAATATTAAATAAAAAATATGAATACAAAATAGATGGTTTTATAATAACTCATATATCTAATAGAAAATTAATTTATAAATCTAAATTTAAACCTACTGTAGATTTAAGATATATAAACGGTAATTTATATTTAGAAAATGAATATGAAAGTATTAGAAGATATAATGGTATTTTAAAAAATTATAATATTTATGAATTTGACAAAGAATTAAATCTAATTAAAGAAAGACCAGATAAAAATAAAGCTAATTATAGATTTCCTTATGATGATAATCCTTTATATAGAATAGCTTATGGAATAGGAATTCCTTCTTTAAGAGCTTTTCATAATAAAGTAAAAATGGAACTTTTAAGTTTGATAAAAAACAAAAATAGTTTATTAGATGTAGGATCTGGTAAAGGAGGAGATATGGGAAAATGGGAAAAATTAAAATTTAAAAAAATATATGCTGTAGATCCTGAAATAGATTTAATACCTAAATGTAAAAATATTATACAAATAAGAGATAAAGTAGAAAATATAAATGTCGAGTATGATTCAGTATCAATATTGTTTGTACCATGGAGTAAAGAATTTTATAAATTAATGAATAAAGAATGTGTTATAGCTGTAATGTCTAATCCTAAAAATTATAAATGCGAAGCTTTTGAATGTAAGATAAAAGAAAATGGAGAAACAATTTTGAAGATAAAAGATAGTAGAACAGCTGAATATGTAATAGAAAAAGAAAAAATAAAAATAGATGAGAAATACGAAATAAAATTTGAGTTAAAATTTGGAACAGAAGATGAAAAAGAACTACAAAAAATGTATCGATATTACTATGTGTATTAAATTATATTGAAATTCACAAGGTTTGGACCACTGGTAGAGGGGGTTATGTCGTAAATGTGAAAAAGTTAAAAAATATATCCAAATTCACCACTTTCGGAAAAAATTGCTTTTTTTTTTTATATCTGTAAGATAAAAAATTTATTACCTAAAAATATATCGAAAAAATTTGCTTTTTCTACCATCATGTCGAAAAAGGGGTTTTTTTTTTTTTGGGTTCCAATAGTACTGTATTGAAATTTTTCAAAAAAGTGGTGAAAAAAAACTGTTGTAGAAGACCAATTTTTTTTTTTTCATAAAAAAACATTACCAAAAATACATGGTTTTTTTTTTTTTGACCGAATGTTTTTCAACCTCATGGTAAAAAAAAATATTACCACTTTTATCGGAAGGGGGTTCGTCCTGGAAAAATTATATATCCATACGATGCAAAAAAAAGGCAAATTCACTTATCCCATACGGTAACAAAAAGTACATCCTTTACGACAAGGGGTATGTCGGTACGATAAAAAGTTTGTATTCTATAAGATAAGAAAATATTTTTCTAT
>NW_027043836.1:0-3227 GCF_037102585.1 Saccharomycopsis crataegensis
ATGCATGTATTTTTCAACATGCCACAAAACCGATAGCAATGTTACACAAAACCAATTGCCAATTATTACCACCAGGAAGGTACAACAGATAAAGATTCTAGACCATTTTAAAACTATAGATATAGATTGCTACGATAGGACTCGAACTAGAGTGCAAAAAAGTATAGCACTGTCGTAAAAACAGCATACTTTCACACTACTAGGCCATAGAGCCCAATATTAGAATATAAGTTTACATGATCATTATAAGGTGAGTGAGGCGGCGGCGGCGCCCCTACCCCCCAATCCTATAGTAGAAAGGGCTCAGTATATTTGGGTACCATTCCCCCGGTTCTCTTTCCTCTTCTCCTCCTTTTTTCTCTCTCTCTTCTTTCCTTCTCCTCCCTTTCTTCCTTCTTCTCTTTTTCTTCTTTCTCTTTCTCTTCTTTCTCTTTCTTTGGGGGATTTGGTGGGTGTTGGAGAAAATTTTTGCAAAATTTTTGCAAAATTTTCATAAATATAAGGGTGGCTGGTCAAATTTTTGGTGTGGCCATGGTATATATTGGCTATGAAGTCATGGAATATGGCAGAGATTGAGAGATTGAAGAGATGAAAAGATGAGGAAATGAGGCAGCAGGTAACAGGGAGATGAGGGAAAGGAGTGAGAAGATAGTGTAGAAAAGTAATATAGAGAAGTATAGGATTTGTAGAGATAATATTTTCACCGATATATTAGGTATATATTGTTGTTACCCTCTGCGCGTGGTATGCACGATATTATACGAGGAATATTGACTGGAGTAGATATTTGGAGGATGTTAGGTGTTATAGAGATATAAATGATACTGTGGAATTAGATTATGGTATTATATTGTGGAATTAGATTTGTATATATAAAAATTTTGTGGATATATTGGGTTATGTGAGCGTATTAGAAGATCTTCAAGGCCATTTGGATGGGATAATGAAAAGTTAGATGCATTAGCACTAAAAAATGAGCAAATTTCATTATGGAGATAGTTAGCTTTTATCTGGATATATCAATTATAGGGTATATGGAGAGGTATTGTGCGCACCGGCTTTGCGAACTCCGAGTACGGTATTCGGTATATTACTTAGTACATAACCACCGTTCAAACCTTCAACATCTAGCCAAAAATCAACTTTTGTATGTTCTTAACAATATATCAATATGTTATTAATATATATATGATTAGCCGATTTTATCATTTTTTGGTATAGGTTGCAAAAAAAAGACTACAGCACCTGAGTTTCACGTATGGTCTCCCACTACATTACTCAGGTGGAGCTCTTGGCAGCTTAAGTACCATTGATCGGACGGGAAATTCTGCTTTCTGAATGTGGCCGTAGACACAGGTGATGTTTGGAACAGGTATATGTAGGATTGGGAGGAGATCTTTTTATTTTGATGGCCATTTTTTTCAAGATATTATATATTGTGGTGGAATATATGGTCAATTATAGTGTTGGGTGATGTTTTGCTAGGCGATGGCGGTGAAAATTGGGGTACTGCAAATTTTCATTCGAACATTGTGGTAGGCTAATGGATGGTATTTTTTGATGTTTATATATATTCTTGATCGTAGTCAACAGGAGATGTGGAAAGTATCTTTTAGTTTGTAAATATGTTGATTTTTGAGTGTGGTGTGTAACTTTTCACCTGTATGAGGTTTGGTGATATGTGAAAAATGAATCATGTATAGATGTTTGAATATTTTGGTGATAATAATTTCTTTTTTTCGCGACTTTAGGGTATATTGTGGTATAAGTGATGCTCTACAACAATAATAAGCTGCAAAGTATATGAATATGACGTGTTTGATGGGTATATTGTGTTTTTATGAGAACTAATGTATGGGGAGGGTCTTCAGGAGGTCATAGATGAGGCGTAAACTTGAGATAATTCAAAGTTAGATACACTAACATGAAGAAAAAGAGTATATTTTACCATACAATGCTTAACTTCACACTAACATACACATTATTGGCTGTTTTTGTCATATATATAGAGTGGCCTTCACGTATACCGTCACGGGTATCCGGTAATCGCGTGATCCTTACCCCGATGCCATTTTGGCCTCACTATTCAACCTTTCCATTCTTTCAACATGCTAATACCAAAATGTGTCCCCAAATATTCCACCAAAACTCTTACATTCACAATCTTCCCATCCTTTCTACGTGAAAAGCCCAATTATATACCTTTTTCCCATATATGGTGTTTGGGCGTCGTATTTTGGATGTATGGTGGGGTTACGTAGCGTTTGAAATTGCAAGAGGTCTAGAATAGGGTCTAATTCATCCCACTCTGGTTAGTTTCTGGATCTGTTGGATTACGCCTTTTCGTCACTTGCATCTATACCATAATCCCGCGCACGTGATGTCTCCGCCCCATACCATACACAGCATGCCCATAACCTTGTCTTCTTCTTCTCACTTTTTTCAAAATCTAATGCCATATATCGAATTCTACGCGTCTAAATACCTTATAAATGTTATAATAATATACATTTTCCCTATATATTGACGTTTTTCATTTTTTCAATTTTCTTTTGTGTCCCTCAATTTGATATATAGGCTCATATAGGACTCATAAGGTACCTCATGGCGTACCTCACAAAAAATTAAAATATTAAAATATTATGATCTTATTATCATTATATCATCATTATCATCATCATCTTCACTTTATCCCCCACTTTTCCGTTTTTGTGTAATGTTTACCTTCTCATGTTGATGAGTGCTCATGCGAGACAAAAACCGTTGTGCCCTGCATTAGCCCCCAATTCGGGTTAACATATCCACATCATCCCCATATTCCTCCCCAATAATACCCTTTTTTCCTCTCCCCTGCTTTCATTAAATCATATATCTCATCATTCCCCTCCAAAATACCCACAAAAGCTCTTATACATGCGCCCGGAAATTTCTTTTTTTTTGGCTATCACATCACTTTGGGGTACTAATAATAGTTTTTCCGTGCATGAGTGACTAGAGTTTTTCCGACAACAAATACCGCATTTGGAATTTGTCTATTATATAACCTGTAGCTTTTGTTTTTTTGTAAACTGTGGATAATTCGCATTGTTGCGATCAAGGGGTCTCCAGGACTTACGTGAGAGGGAACAGAAAGAGTATGAGAGTACTCTGGAAGTACCTAATCATTGCGAATAAAGTAGTGATAAACTTTTATTAGTATATCAAAACATTATTTGTTAAGTTGTTTG
>NW_027043837.1:680000-684432 GCF_037102585.1 Saccharomycopsis crataegensis
ATCCAAGTAGTAAAGAAACTATCAAATAAACGATAACTGATTTAATGGGCCATTCGCAGTTTCACTGTATAATTGCTTATACTTAGACATGCATGGCTTAATCTTTGAGACAAGCATATGACTACTGGCAGGATCAACCAGATAACTATTTCTAAACCATCAAGCAATTCAAACAAACACCAGAAAGCATCTTCATTCAGAATCAGGTTTACTAACAGTTAAGCTTTTAACACTGACCCATCCAAAAGCACTCAACGACATCGTAAGAAAAACAAGAATGATCCATAAGAAAAGAATGAGAAAACTCAAACTTCTCTTTGAAATTAGCTAATTAAATTGACTAGTAAAACTAGTTTGCAATCAGGAATCATATTTAAAGAGTCGCCTCTCTAAAAAGACCCATCAAGCAATCCTTGTAGCTCTCTTTGTAATTCTTCTAGACAACTTCCCTCAAGCATAACACCAAAGTTGCCCCCGGTAATGCTTAAGATGGCCATCTAAAAAGGAGATTATTCGAATAAAGAATCACAGTCTTTTACAACCGGCTACCTTCATGAATAGATCCCCAATTTGCTTTTTTTATGTTTCATTCTTGCCATAGGCTAGTAATCCACTAAATCCAGCATTGCTTAACCACAGAAACCCTTCGATATCTGAGCTAAGACTGTTTGAATATCATCATCTAACTTAATAAATGACACTATCCACGTTGTTTGCTTCTAGGTAATACCAGCTGGCTCATTACAGAACGTTCTGAGTCGCTTTAACGGCCCTCCACTAAACAACATTGCTTTTATGAACGCGAAACGCCTTCCAAACAACTTAACAAATAATGTTTTGATATACTAATAAAAGTTTATCACTACTTTATTCGCAATGATTAGGTACTTCCAGAGTACTCTCATACTCTTTCTGTTCCCTCTCATGTAAGTCCTGGAGACCCCTTGATCGCAACAATGCGAATTATCCACAGTTTACAAAAAAACAAAAGCTACAGGTTATATAATAGACAAATTCCAAATGCGGTATTTGTTGTCGGAAAAACTCTAGTCACTCATGCACGGAAAAACTATCATTAGTACCCCAAAGTTATGTGATAGCCAAAAAAAAAAGAAATTTCCGGGCGCATGTATAAGAGCTTTTGTGGGTATTTTGGAGGGGAATGATGAGATATATGATTTAATGAAAGCAGGGGAGAGGAAAAAAGGGTATTTTTGGGGAGGAATATGGGGATGATGTGGATATGTTAACCCGAATTGGGGGCTAATGCAGGGCACAACGGTTTTTGTCTCGCATGAGCACTCATCAACATGAGAAGGTAAACATTACACAAAAACGGAAAAGTGGGGGGATAAAGTGAAGATGATGATGATAATGATGATATAATGATAATAAGATCATAATATTTTAATATTTTTAATTTTTTGTGAGGTACCTTATGAGGTACCTTATGAGCCACCTTATGAGCCTATATATCAAGTGAGGGACACAAAAAGAAAATTGAAAAAAAAATGAAAAACGTCAATATGAGGAAAATGTATATTATTATAACATTTATAAGGTATTTAGACGCGTAGAATTCGATATATGGCATTAGATTTTGAAAAAAGTGAGAAGAAGACAAGGTTATGGGCATGCTGTGTATGGTATGGGGGCAGGAGACATCACGTGCGCGGGATTATGGTATAGATTACCTAAGTGACCAAAAAAAAGAGCATAATCAACAGATCCAGGGGAAACTAACCAGAGTGGGATGAATTAGACCCTATTCTAGACCTCTTGCAATTTCAAACGCTACGTAACCCCACCATACATCCAAAAATACAACCGCCCAAACACCATATATGGGAAAAAGGTATATAATTGGGCTTTTCACGTAGAAAGGATGGGAAGATTGTGAATGTAAGAGTTTTGGTGGAATATTTGGGGACACATTTTGGTATTAGCATGTTGAAAGAATGGAAAAGGTTGAATAGTGAGGCCAAAATGGCATCGGGAGTGAGGATCCGCACCAGTGCACCGGATACCCGTGACGGTATACGTGAAGGCCACTCTATATATATGACAAAAACAGCCAATAATGTGTATGTTAGTGTGAAGTTAAGCATTGTATGGTAAAATATACTCTTTTTCTTCATGTTAGTGTATCTAACTTTGAATTATCTCAAGTTTACGCCTCATCTATGACCTCCTGAAGACCCTCCCCATACATTAGTTCTCATAAAAACACAATATACCCATCAAACACGTCATATTCATATACTTTGCAGCTTATTATTGTTGTAGAGCATCACTTATACCACAATATACCCTAAAGTCGCGAAAAAAAGAAATTATTATCACCAAAATATTCAAACATCTATACATGATTCATTTTTCACATATCACCAAACCTCACACAGGTGAAAAGTTACACACCACACTCAAAAATCAACATATTTACAAACTTAAAGATACTTTCCACATCTCCTGTTGACTACGATCAAGAATATATATAAACATCAAAAAATACCATCCATTAGCCTACCACAATGGTCGAATGAAAATTTGCAGTACCCCAATTTTCACCGCCATCGCCTAGCAAAACATCACCCAACCCTATAATTGACCATATATTCCACCACAATATATAATATCTTGAAAAAATGGCCATCAAAATAAAGATCTCCTCCCCCAATCCTACATATACCTGTTCCAAACATCACCTGTGTCTACGGCCACATCTGGTAGAAAGCAGAATTTCCCGTCCGATCAATGGTACTTAAGCTGCCAAGAGCCTGACCGAGTAATGTAGTGGGAGACCATACGTGAAACTCAGGTGCTGTAGTCTTTTTTTTTTGCAACCTATACCAAAAAAATGATAAAAATCGGCTAATCATATATATATTAATAACATATTGATATATTGTTAAGAACATACAAAAAAGTTGAGATTTTTTGCTAGATGTTGAAGGTTTGAACGGTGGTTATGTACTAAGTAATATACCGAATACCGTACCGGAGCCCGTGCCGGTGCGCACAATACCTCTCCATATACCCTATAATTGATATATCCAGATAAAGCTAACTATTCCATAATGAAATTTGCTCATTTTTTTTTATGTTAATGCATCTAACTTTTCATTATCCCATCCAAATGGCCCTGAAGATCTTCTATCATACGTTCTCACATAACCCAATATATCCACAAAAAATTTTATATATACAAATCTAATTCCACAATATAATACCATAATCTAATTCCACAGTATCATTTATATCTCTATAACACCTAACATCCTCCAAATATCTACTCCAAAGTCAATATTCCTCGTATAATATCGTGTATACCACGTGCGCAGAGGGTAACAATATATACTTTAATATATCGAAAAATATTATCTCTACAAATCCTATACTTCTCTATATTACTTCTACACTATCTCTCTTCACTTTCCCTCATCTCCCTGTTACCTATTCCCTCATTTCCTCATCTTTTCATCTCTTCAATCTCTGCCATATTCCATGACTTCCTAGCCAATATATACCATGGCCACACCAAAACTTGACCAGCCACCCTTATATTTATGAAAATTTTGGAAAAATTTTGCAAAAATTTTCTCCAACACCCACCAAATCCCCCAAAGAAAGAGAAAGAAGAGAAAGAGAAAGAAGAGAAAGAGAAAGAGAAAGAAGAGAAAGAGAAAGAAGAAAAAGAGAAGAAGGAAGAAAGGGAGGAGAAGGAAAGAAGAGAGAGAAAAAAGGAGGAGAAGAGGAAAGAGAACCGGGGGAATGGTACCCAAATATACTTAGCCCTTTCTACTATAGGATTGGGGGGTAGGGGCGCCGCCGCCGCCTCACTCACCTTATAATGATCATGTAAACTTATATTCTAATATTGGGCTCTATGGCCTAGTAGTGTGAAAGTATGCTGTTTTTACGACAGTGCTATACTTTTTTGCACTCTAGTTCGAGTCCTATCGTAGCAATCTATATCTATAGTTTTAAAATGGTCTAGAATCTTTATCTGTTGTACCTTCCTTGTGGTAATAATTGGCAATTGGTTTTGTGTAACATTGCTAACGGTTTTGTGGCATGTTGAAAAATACATGCATGAAAAAAAACATAAGAAAATTTAACTAAGTAAAGGGGAGTGTCCACCATTTTTTCAAAATCTAAAGTATTTTCTTTAACCAATATCTACAAATGAAGTGTAATATAATTAATGTGTGTTAATGATATTTATATTGAAGAAAAATGTGTTTAATATTAGGGGGAAATATGATGGTTGAACATAGTGAAGAGAACATGTTTGGTGGTATATGTTAAGCAAAATGTTAAGAAAATATCTAAGAAATACTTAAGAAATACTTAAGAATATCCAACAAGTATCAAAGAAATACCTAACATATATCAAAGAAACAATAAAGAAATATCCAATACTTAAATAATC